>NW_026889803.1:36602500-36830000 GCF_033153115.1 Saccostrea echinata
TGACACCTGTGAAACTGATTTCAAAATGTGTATGCACTTCTTTGGTCATATACTTGTCTGTTTTAATGATACTGTTACATTAGGTAATAAAAAAATAATTTCACCTATTTACTTGACTACTGACGGCATATTTATTTGGTACATTAAATACATGTATAAACAGGGCTGTTAAAAAAGGTCAGTGAATCTACAATAAATAATAAATCTACCAAAATGTGGTAATCATTGCTATTTTTGAAGAAATATGAATTTAATAAACGAGTATTAAATAATTGAACATGTTGAAAAAGAGAGGGGGGGGGGGGTAACGATAACTTCTGACGTAAATGTAATTTCTTTTGATTTTATTTAGCGGGTATTTTACTAAACTACTATTCAAATTTTCACACACAAAAAATCAAGAAATGCCAATTAGAAACAAAAAGGGAAAAGGAGTTGTCATGGAATAAAATACCGTACACACTTTAATATCAGAAACGAAAGTATAGATTGCAATCCACTGTGTAAAATATTTTTACATAAAAGTCAGTCTACAATGGAGAAAACATTACACATGCCCAGCGGGCATGTGAATCTTCATTTTTTACATGCTCGCCCGCAATTTTACCGGGTCCCGGGCATCGGACTCCCGGGTTATTTCGAAGACTGATGGCGGGTGTGACTGGTCAACTTACTTCTCCTAGGCACCTGATCCCACCTCTGGAATTTCCGGGGGTTCGTGTTTTATATCCTTTTCACACATTTGTATTGTCTGTAGATTTTCTTGAGATCGATTCCGTTCCCTATCTTCACCTTTTTCAGGTACGTTGTCTTGAATCTTTTTTGCCACCCCCCCCCCTTTAAAAAAAAACAAAACAACGATGCTGCAAGTATGTTTGCGCCAGTTCCAGAAGAAAATAAGATTTGTTGAGATCTCAGGAAAATAGGGGTCGTAACAGAGGATTAACATTTGATTAAAGAAAAAGAAAAACGAAAGCTTATAGAGATAATTTGAATGGTTTTAAAATCCGCATGAAAAATTTTAAAAATTTCTGAAGAAATAAATATTCAACATCAAATTTTTATGCAATTTTGTAAATCGTTTTATGTCTTCTGATTTCAAAATATGTCAAATTGAATTTGTTTCATGGCAAGATTGTTTAGATTGAAACTATTTTCGTTGAATAAAGTAATCGAACTTTAAGAAAATTAGTCCTATCATAGAAAGTTGTGAAACTTCAAACAATAAATTGAGTCCTGACCACATAAATTCGCCTGAAACGAATAATTTAAGCATTCCAAATGTTACCTTAGAAAAGACTTCTAGGTGTAAAAAATGAAGATAACAAACAGTGATCGATGTCAAAAAAAAAAAAAAAAAAGCAAAACGTTTAATTTTTTTTCTTTTTTGTCATAACTTCAAATTGGGCTTCAAACATGTTCAACGGAGGATGAAAAAAAGAGAGACAAAGCATATAAAACTGGAAAAAAAACTGAATACAGAGAGAAATAAGATAAAATCAACAGAAAAGGTGGAGGATCAATGAAAAATTTTGCAAATTGATAATGTTGACTGAATTCTACATTACATGTATTACTTTCCTCCTTCAATTTAAAATTATTCCCAGTATTACCAACAACGTTTCTCAATCTTCCTTGATATTAAGATAAATTTAATGAAAATCATGTCAAAATGTTTGGTATGAATCAAAATCTATCTATATGTTAATGTCATGAAAAGCAGTTCCTATTAACAATTATGTAATTCATGCGACTCGGAATAAATGACGTTCGACTTCATATCTAGCCGTTCGACTTGTGGTCGAATGTGTTCGACTTATGATCTATTTGGTATCTCGGGCTTTTTCCTTTAATAACAATTGTTTCATTCAGTTGCCACAGTAAACAACACGCTAAAATGACGCTTTAGGTACACATTTCGATACATCTCTGGGTTTATGAGACGCATAATGTACCCTGTTGTCAACACTGTCGGTGAATATAGACAAGTAGAGCTTTTTCAAAAAGCTTACCGTCTTTAGCAACAACCTTAAACAGTAAACTGACCTAAACCTATCAGGCCGTATAATTCTTGAAAATTACTGGCCTTTGTATTTCTTCATAAGTTTTTTTTTTTCTGACATAAACCCTACCAAGTGAAAAGTTAACAGATGCTCGACTGTAAACTTCGACTCCGCTTCCGAGATCATTCGGCAAACCTCGGCTGATTCCATCCCCTTTGTGATATGTAGATGAGGTAAGAATCGGCCGAGGTGTTGCCGAGTGCTGCCGCAATTAAGACAGTGAAAAACAAAGGGAAAAAGATACATACAAGCTGTAAAGCTTGCATGCAATAAAGATCAATTCTGTTAACAATGAAAATATATCATTTTTTTTTTGTAATTTCTTTTAAAAAAAACTAGCATGTTATTTCGAATTAATTACTGCAAATTTCCACTGTTCGTTTTGTCATATTTTTTTACGATTGAAAATCTTGAAAAATTGTTAAGTCGTACGAAAATTAGATCATCAGAAAATTATCTCCCTTGCCTTGGATACCATTTCAACCAATGAAATAATTGAAAAATTTTTCATCATGCAATTTCTACCAATCACAAAAGAGAGGAAGTGCATAATCCGAAGACTGTAAAATACTTCAACTCTGTATACCGTCTTCCAAGGAAGACGGTAATAAGCGTTCGACTTGCGATCAGTTTACCCTACATGTATACACCATGTATGGATCTAGAGGGGGGGGGGGGTCGGGGATGGGAAATCCGGATCCCCTGGAATTTGCAGAGTTATTAAAAGTATATATTGAAGCAAATGAAAAAATGACTATGGACCCCCTAGAAAACGTGGACCCCACTATCACCACCACGAAATAGGTTTTTTTTTTCTCGTTTGGGAAATGGATTTTACCACTTTTAGGTTTTGTTTTGTTTGTTTGGTTGGTTTTGTTTGTTTGTTGTTTTTTTTTGGCTTGTCAAGACATTTTCTGGGTTTAGTACGTAATGGAAGGGAATTAATTTTTTTTTTAAAGAAATTTGTGGAAATATTTCTTTGACTGGGTGCGGGGAGCATATATACATATATATATATAACCCCCCCCCCCCCTTGGAAAAAATTCCTGGATCGGCGCCTGTACACAATGTATAAAAATCTCATAGGCCTAATTTACGTGAATATAAACGTAATTTAAGGTCTTTTAGATTTGTATACATTGTATGTAAGGAAGTCTTACCAAAAAAGAAAAAAGAGAAAGAAAAAAAAATGCGATGCCAAAGAGGAATAATACAACAGTCTGCTATCATAGAGGGTACATCAACCAATGACAAAAAAATGTTTCAGGCTGCTCTCATTTTAGGGAAGAAAAACCAAAGTTGAACAAAATCCCTTATTCCAAAGTTCGAAACAGTACACACAACTAGATTCAGCCGGTGGTGTACACAACCGGAGACCATAGATGACCAGCAGCTGTCAATAATACCATCTACTGAATTTGACGATAACGTTTCACTCGCAAAAGGTTGTTGCAAATGAATTTTCCCGATCCCTAGACTTGTAACGATAAAATCAACGAAGAAAAGAAACAACAGATATTCTGTTCTCACTGCGGATGAAATTTTAGGTTAAAAAAAAAAGATAAGCACAGAACTTAAAAGGAAATGGGCGCTAAAAATCAGTGACCATAGCAGAGAGAAGTGCTTCGTATATACATGCACAAACGTAATTGATTCGTTAGACTCAAACTGGTATTTTCCATACAGTTTAAAAAAATAGTTTGATTTTAATGTCTGGTCACACTTGTTTTGTTTTAAATGATGGAATGTATTTATGCGTTCAGAATCGGCTGTGTGTGTTCTCAGTCAAATTAAAATAGATGTTAGCTAACTAACTCCTTGCAAATTAACTATAATCTCTCTCACTCTCTCTCCTTCTGTCACCTTATCCTCGAACTAACCTTCCTTTTCTTAACTGGCATTTTACGATGTTTTTAACTTCCTCTTTAGACTTACTTTTCTACTTAATCAACTCACGCACATGTATATAACAATGTCATTTTTCAAAGTGTAAAACCAGATATATTGTACATAAATTCTAGAGAGCAGAATATATATATATATATATATATATATATATATATATATATATATATATATATATATATATATATATATATATATATATATATATATATATATATATATAAAACTCATTGTACTTTAAAATTTAAACTAATTATACAAAAAGGGGTTACCGGGAGGGTGGAGGATTGTAATCCCCACAGCTAGATTGTGATTGACATACATGCTTTGATGTAGGCCATGATTGAAACTTTAAATTATAACAGAATAAAGTATCATTAAATATGATTTTGACGGAATCCCAATTGTGTTCACATAAAAAAAATAATCAATAAAAAATTAGATACCTTATTCATACGCAAAAGCCTTTTTCGTGAAGGGGGTGGGGTTGGGGATGGCGTTAGACTTTTCTCAAGAACAAGTCAGTTTCATTCACACTAATGACTTTTACCAACTTACGAAGGTCTAGATGTTTCCTCTGATGTGAGGGTTCCAAGGATATCTTTTGGTGACTTCCAGACCCCTAGGAACCGATGTTTCTCCCCCCTTCCCCCACCATTTTTGCCAATATATATTTTATTAGAAAACAAAGCTAATTTACAGCTGTGAGTATGTTTTCCTTGTCAATAATTTCTGTTAACCCCCCCCCCCAACCCCCAAGTGAGAGATCGCTTCCTACGGGCCTGCTCTATTGTATAAAATTAACTGAATTTAAGTAGCCCCGAACCTATCTTCTTTACATCCGCTCATACGTATGTGCATCACGGATATCTTGTATTAAAGTGAACTACAATGTAGTACCCAATTATGTGAGTGTTCGACTCAATATGAAATGTGTCCGATTTCGATGTCTGGAATTTATCAAATCTTAAAGCTATATGAAGTAAATGGTTGTGTGATTCAATTAAAATTATTAGACGACTTTTAAAAAGCTCGTTAACCCATTTTATACAATCTTTTAAATTTATTTTCACACTTTCTTTTTTTCACACTTTCTTTTTTTCGGGGTTGAGGGGTGGTGGTGGTAAAGATATGAATTTTTCAACATTATAAAGGTTCCTCACTAGTGATGAGAAAAACAAATGAACACAAGGCTGCCAGAGTTAGTTCCCTTGGACATACAGTTACCTAATCAAGAAGGATAACTCAATTGATGAAGTATCAGTAATTTAAAAAAGCAGACGTCCGACTGACAGAAAATTACGGAAAGCCGTGTCCAAACGTATGTAAATGTTTTTTTTTTAGTTGACAATAGGCGGACTTTACAAGGGGACATTTTATTCACAGATCTGATGTCCAGTTATAAGCTTGGTTATAGACCTAGATTGGCAAAGACATTGCTGATGTGAAATAAATGAGTTGTTTTTTGTTTGTTTGTTTGTTTTTTTGGTTGTTTTTTTTGGGGGGGGGGATGTGTAAGTTTTTAGAATTCTTTTTTACGGGGTTTCATTTTTTTTCCTTCCTGAAGGGAATTACATCAGAGGAAATTCCGATCGCTAAAATTAGGATCATATTTTAGTCTTGTCGTTTTTCATTGGTTGTCGTCTTGGTGATGACGTCATGATTGCTAGGATGTGTGATGTGTTTTGGATACAGCTCATTGTTTCAGCATCAGTTGTTGAGATAAGACGTGATTTTCGCTGAGCGAAGATTTTCTGAAATATTTGATAACATACAGTCGATACAGTTACAGAAATGAACGGACAAAGCTATAAGAGGGTAATAGACATATATTTATTTGCTTTTGTGAAGAAAAGTTTACGGGTGTCTGTTGCTAAGGCCAAAGGAGGAATCTAAAATATCGAACGTTTGAATTTGAGGCAAAAGACCTTTAAAGCATAGCTAAGGTCATAGGGGCTTGTTTCCAGGATGATATAATTATTTAATTTTTTTTGTGTTTTACTTTGTATGTCTGAATATAAAAAAAAAAAAAACAACAAAAAATCCACGATTATTTTGAGAGTTTGCTGATTAAAAAAGTACATTGTAAGTTTATAAAAACAAACAGCAAATATCAGGGATTTTTTAAAATTCTTATATTCAGACAGACATAATAAACACACAAAACCCTGGAACCCAGCCCCTAATGGCTAAAATTAATTTAAACTTGGTAAATGAACATGAAATTAATAAAGTTTGGAAGAAAGATTGTCTAAGTCCTTGTCGAACTTGCATTTTGCGGCTTTGAGCTCTTTACAACACAGAATTAAAAATTGCACAAGTATCCGATAGTATTTAGATTTGCTTTTATTTTGGCTAATTTAAGAGTAGATCAATATAATCTGAGGAAATGCGGGGTAATCAACATTCACTCAGACCAAAATACTCACTGGTTATTCTTACATTAATACTGTTAAGCAGAAAAAGCTAAACATTCACATGTAAAAACAAAACCATTTATAGTAGCTAAATAATCTTTGGGAATGATTAAAGATTTAAATGTATGTACCAACAAAAGTCTTTCTTATGAAGTAAAACGGAAAGTAGCTACAAGGCAAAGGGGGCTCATCAAATGTCATTAGAGAGTGAGTAATTTGAGTTGTTCCCCTTTGATCATGCAGATAAAAGAAGTGTTCTTCATTGTTTCTCTGGATATTTATTATATATATGATATATTCAAGTATATGTTTTCCATTTCTAAAATCGTTTTTCAAAGCAAAAAATCCATAGTCTGTAACACTAACAGGGACGTAGCATTGTTTTTGAACTAGGAATTTGTTGGGGGGGGGGATAATATGCCTGAAAAAAAATGAAAAGCATAAAAAAACAACCTCGAAAACTTATTGTGAGGGGGCAAAAACAAAAGGAGGATAGGAATTTAGAAGAAAATTCCCATACTAAAGTAAATAGCAAAAGATTAATATTCCTGGACCCCAAAAGGGGGGGGGGGGTCTCGGTACTTTGTGAATGTGTTATTTGATCTGAAATAATAAATCATTTAGTGCGTATTGATGTTGTTGTAGACGTGATCATTATTCTTAAAATTTGTAGAAACAAGTGAAGGACATGTTAACTCTTTTGGAGTCTTTAAAAAAAAAGAATTTATCGTAAAGTGTTTGCGTAAAGTATTTTATTGGAATTCCCCTCCTATCTTTTCATATTTTTACATTTATCTGGGGCTTAATGGGCAACAGCTAGCTATCGGCCCAATGTACCATAGGAATCTCAGGAAAAGGTACAGGAAATGTTTAATTGCCCATTAGATATGTCATTGCAAGTTAGCTTGTCAAATCAGACCAAACCAAAAGGTCCAAACTTATGAATTAGAATTATTACTGTTTAGATTTCTCGTTTCCTTAAGTAGTATTAAAATTTTACACTTGATGGAACAGAATAACTAAAAAAATTATTTTCTGTCATTTTAGAAGAGAGTGGATGTTCAGTATGCCAACCCGGAAGCTGCCTCGAGTATTTACAAGAGGCTGGGAGTGGACATCTTGACCACACCCACCACTTCCGGGAGACTTGAGGAGGTCTCAGTTTTGTTTTATATGTCATATATATTGATGTAAAAAAAAGTAAGTTGATTTAAAATATTAATCTTCTTTAATTTATTTCATTTACAATATTCTTTTCTCTTCTCTCAACTTTCTATTTCTTTTACTGTTTGCATAAGATTTTCAGAATTGTATTTTCCACTTTTTATTGTATTTTTTTTTATTCACTTTTGGCTGATTTGCAAAATATGGATCCTCATACATTTGTTATGTATATAATATTTTTATATAACAGGTTGAGCCACCAAGAAAGCGTTATATTCAAGCTGTCAATCAAGCAGTATTTTATAACATAGGGTCCACTCGTACAGCTGGCAGAGTGGTGCCAAATGGAGTAAGTTACGTGGAATACATGTAATAAAAAGTCTCATCTTTAGGGACTTACTTGAATATATATAGACACAAATGTTCATTAATAAGAATTTAAATTTAAGAAATACACCTATATTTGCATTCTCTTTTCAGGCGGCGAAATCTTTGTTGAGCAATGAACAAATACAACAATTCATTACCTCAACAGTTCTTCCTAATGGTCGCTCAGTCACCAGCACTGAAGCAGTCAACTCTAATGTCACCAATTGTACTGTGTATCCGTCTCAACCAAGGACAAGGATACATCAACAGGTATGTTTATGTTCAGGTTAAGGCATTATTATTTTATAGTTTCTTATGTGCCTTTTTCAGTTACTTTTATTATATCCAAACTGCCGTACATGTAACTGTTGTTATACTCCAAACCAACTGAAGTTTGGGAGGGGGATATCATGTCCGTATGTTCATCGGTGTATCAGTCTGTCTATGCAATCCTGCCTGGGCCATTACTTTTTAATGTAGAAAAATTGTAAGGGTAATAATTTACGCAAGATTGCTTATGATGTAAAGATCTCTCATGACCTTATTAAAGGTCATTTAGGCATTTCAAGGTCACTTGTAGAATGCAAAATTCGTGCCCAGTCCATAATGTCCAATGAAGAAACACTGGAAGTTCATGCTTATACAAAGATTGCTTATGACCTACGAGCGGTCATTTGGTCCAGTTCAAGGTCACTTGTTGTTATCGGCCGCAGCAGCGGCCGATCTATTTGTGGTTGTGTTTGAATGTGCACTTGGGGGAAAATGAGACGTTATTTTTTATTCTTCGTTGGAATAATTCCTTATTGATAACAAACATAAAAGCCTTAAAAATTGCTTAAAACGAAGTATAAATATTTTGTTATAATACTGTATCAATTTGTTTTTCATTTCTCGTCAGATATTTCTTAATTTAATGATTTTACAAAAAAGTTGTTTCATAAACTGCTTCCTAACATGGGCGTGCGTGAGATATTAAACGAAAACGTATTGAGTTTCCGGTTATGAATTACAGGGCTTAAAATAATTAATAAATTGGAATAAGAACTGAATTTTGTTTTGAATTTGTACTACAGTTGCAAGTGACAATGACATTTTTTTCTGCATTTCACATACATATCTATCACATCACTGATCGGCATTATAAAGGTGACAAAAATCCAGGATATCAGCACGTGAAGCTTGTGTCCTTTTTGTCAACATTCAGACAATTCATTCAAAATCAATTATTTCAGATATTTGTTGCATTTGTCCTTGAATCAAATAATCTGATGATAATACATTCCTATCCTTTATTGCAGTCCGATTTTCATATTAATGAATTTATTTTTATTTGAATAAAATATTTAACAATTGATCACTGAAAACTAGTGTAAAAAATGCACAGAAAAGTAAAGCAAGTGTAAAAATGTATCATATACATGTACTTTTTCTACTTGAATTTTTTCTTTGGACTCTTTCTTGTGGAACTGCTTCAAAATGACATATATTTTTGCGGCCGATTTGATACTTTGCATCAATTTAGCTTGTATTATCCTGTTCCAGCCATATTTTGCAATGGAGAAACGTTGAAAGCTCATTTCATACAAAGATTGGTTATGACCCAAGCAAGTTTCCTGACCATGACCCAATCGTTAGGCATGCCATATGGTAGGATTCATTTTTGTACGAATCCGATGTCAACTTCCTCTTTATCCGTGCGTCTGTCCGTACCATACATAACAAATTTTCGTCACAGTTTTTTTCAGCAACTGCTCATCGCAGATGCTGGAATTTTTAGCACACGTACTCCTTGTTTAGTATGCCATATGGTGGGATTCATTTTTGTATTAATCCGATGTTAACTTCCTGTTTATCAGTGCGTCTGTCCGTACCATACATAACAATTTTTCGTTACAGTTTTCTCAGCAACTGCTCATTGCAGATGCTTGAAATTTTAGCACACTCTTTATTAAAGCATGCATGCAATATGATGGTGTTCATTTTAGTATGAATCTGATATCTCTGTGTCTGTCCGTAACTGAACTTGTGTTTATTCATATCAGAGTGTATATTCACATCAGAGCGGGGGTATTACTAGTGAGCGTTGGCTCACAGACTTCTTTTTATATTTCGTCTTTTGTAGACTGATTGCACAAATGTGCATCCACAACTGACCTTGAATATACTGAGATCAGGACAGACTCTACCATGGACGTCCATCCAGCAGCAATATCAGGAGACTGTACTGCAAAAGCAAATCGAATACAACGATCAGTCTACTGTACAACAGCTGGTCTTAAACAGCCAGGGAAATATCCATCGCTCAGCTCACAATGCTTTTGCTGTCCACGTTCTAAACCCGACTTTGACACAGGCAGAGCTACAACAGCCAATCTCTGCAAATGAACTTGTAAGTACTTATATCCAATGTTCAAGAAACATGATGTTCTGTTTATTTCATTTTCAAATATAAAAAGTTTTGATTGGACATTGATGTACAATGAATTTCCTCATTAACTCACACTTTTTGACCCCACTTTCACTAAATGTGGGGGGTATTAATTCAGTCTATCTGTTCATCTGTCTGTGTGCAATTCTTTAGTTTTTGATATCTCATCCTTAAACTATTGCTATAAATTTTATATCATTACTCATATGACTTGAAAAATGTATCAATTTTGAGGGCAAAAGGTCAAGGGTCATGATATGAAATTCATATAATGCATGAAATGGTTTACAGATCATAAATTTTGTTTTCTTTGAGCTTTGGACTTTTGGATAGGAACTGTACACCATATTCATAACTCCTCATGACTGAAGGAAAACTTATTTCGTAGTCAAATTGTCAAAGGTCAGGGTCAGAAAATAGCTTAAGTTTTCAGTGAGTTTTTGCGATGAAATATTATATCATAAATATCTATGGCTTAAAAAGATCACTCTTGATTTTGAGGTTGAAAGGTCATGGCCAGAAATGCACACATTGCAGAAAATGATTTCCAAATAATAATTTTAGATCTCTTTGAGGTTTTGCAACAAAATATCATCGCTCCTTATCGTCCAAAGAAGGACCTTATTAATTTTGAGGTCAAATGTCAAAGGCCAAGGTTAGAAATTCATATATTGCATAAAGCAGTTTCCAGATAACTTATGCTGAACTTCTTGCAATGAAATCTAAGATTATAACTTTTTTTTCTCAGGCCAAAAGGTAAAAAGTCAAGGTTAATCAATCTTTTCCCTCTCCATCTGATTTGTATGGTCTTGACTTCAACCCTCTTATCTTGTCTTGAAACAAGGGACCAAAATTCCCTGAATTAGCTTGTTATATCTTTACACAAGTACTGATGACACTCCCTTCTGCATTAAAAATGTATCATATTGAAAACTTACTCTAAATATACAGTTTATTTGGAATTATCTTGAATTTCCACCAAAAACAGACCAATTATCTGAAGGTCTCCAACTTTAAATACAAAGTCTGGCTTAAAAGTAAAACTACAGTAAAGTAAATGTACAAAATAAAAATTAGTAAAATATTATATATACCAATATTAGCAACGCACTACTATCATTATATAGTGCCTATTCTTTGTTCATTCCGGTCTTTAGATTATAAAAAAATATACTTCTTAATGTTTGACATAGCCACATTTATAGCGAAATAACACCGTACCATGACATAATCTTAATTCTTCTAAGAAATCTGAATCTCTTTTGTCTCGAAAGGGGGCCAGGAGAACGCTGCATGAAAAAGTAATCCCTATTTCTCAGACATGCTGCCACCCCGCAAGACACAGAAACCGCCACCCCGAGCGTCGCAACGAGTTTGAAGCCTAAATTGGCTTAATTAGTAAAATATATTGACTTATAAAGTAGGATTGAAGTTTAATTCTATCGTTTTACTTTATAACAGTTTAAGATATAAGGAAAAAAACCCTTCTGAGGTCAATTTTGAAACAGAATATTGTGTCAAAAGTCGAAAACGTTGATACCCCGAAAAGTGAGGAGGAGTGTTTGAGAAAACGGAGCACTCTTATAGGCTGCTTTAAACGGTCAGAGGTAGGTTGATATTTGCTTTCTTCCGTAGAATACAATTTTCTGATCTAACACGTCTAAACATATGAAAAAAATTCAGGTTTATTCGCCGTGTTGATGTTTTCCTCGCCTCGGTGCCGCCACCCCGAGTCACGCATTGCCGCCACCCCGAATGTACCGTTCTAACCGGTGATCCATGGAGTCAGTAGTAACTATGAGGGCACATGCTCATCTGTGGTGACACACAAACCTAATGTGACAACTGGACTATCAGCTGATTATTCCCAGCCATCTGATCAGATTGTAAGTCTCTGGTTTTAGTTTTGTGTATCTCTTTAGTGTTTTTTGTGCTGAAAGTCGGTGACATTTTTTGACAAAAAAGTACATAATTTAATTTTTTTTAATCAGAAATCATGGAGTCTGAGCCCACAGATTGTACCTACATTTGTTGCACCAATGGAGGCACAAACAAAGACCAAAACAAACAAGTCAAAGAGAAGGACACCTAAAAGTGTTTCTCAAGGACCATATGCAAATGCAGACATTGGCCAACATATAACTTCCAACAGCTCAATGACTAAAGGGAGTAGAAATTTGGCTAAAATAGATGTGAGACCAAAACAGCAGAGCACTGGAAAGCAAATGGTTCCAACCTTGCACCAGACTGAGAGTGATAATTCTACCAGGCCTGCCCCAGCATCTGTAAATAAGAAAAAGGGCAAGGTACAAAGAAAATTTACAAATGAATCTGTTTTAAATTGGTTAGAATTTTTCTGATTGTTAAAAGATTTATTCAATGAATTTGTAATTTCCTCTTTATTTTCTAGGAGGGAGTCAAACGCATTGTTGTTCCATCCAAAGTTCAAACAGACCCAGTGGAATATCCTCCATATGTTGCCAGAATTATGAGGATCCTGAACAGGCAAAAACAGGTAGGTGTGATAAATACCTAAAACAATGGAAATATTTAATATAAATAATGGTCATAGTAAAAAAAGAAAAAAATCAGAATTTTAAATAAGCGTATGTTGGATGCTTTCAGGGTCAGATGGAAGCTAATGATAATAAAAAGGAAAGTGTTGATTCCACATCCAAGCAAATAGCCCCTTCTGATAGAAATGATAAGGATAGAGCTGATTCTACTCCTAAACAAGCTACTACTGCTGACAAAAGGCAACAAACACTGTGGATTCAAGTCTTAAACAAAAGGATCCACAAAGTGTTGTATCAAAAACTCCTGTCCCATCAAAGCAGTCCGCACTGGAACAAAAGGTAATGTATAGAGAACATAATTTGACAGTGTGTGAAATAACATAAAATATTTCAAATATGTTGAATGAAAATAAGTAATTTGTTTTAAATAATTTCAGCACAAGACTTCGTCTGGTAGTGTTGTTCAGAAGTTCAATGAGAAATGTAAACAATTGAAATCTGGGTCCAAAAAAGAGCCAATGTCTATCAAAAAGGTATTAGGTAGCCTTATGGATTTTATTGAAACAAGTTATGAAAGTATATTTGACCTGAGAAAAGATTTAACTGCAAATGTGCTTACATTTTGCATTGGCTTTACCTTTATCATTTAATAATCAATTATTCTAAAAAATTTCATCTTAGATTAACATACATTATGAAATATGCTTAACAGACACTCCCAGAGGACTACAGACCAGTGGTTAACACAACCCTGTTACTAGATGACTTGTCACCTGACAGTTTTACACTGTTTAAAGCAGACAATTTCTATGGACCACAGATTCTTGTCACTTCTGACTCTCACTGCTTTGTGGTGTCTGTGCCTTTCTTCTAACTGGACAATAGAGACTTCTGAATGTGGAGATAGTGCACATTTAGTGAAGGAACATTCTCTTAGTGAACTACAACCACAGTCTTTCATTAAAGCTTCTGTGATATTTATTTTGAAAGTACTTTTGACTTTTGAAAAATACTTTTTAGGCTGATTTTATATTTGTGTATTGTGTTTTGGAGCTTTTCCATTTATTTTTTGTTATCATGTGCCAAATGAATCGTAAATTTTGAGTCACTCTAATAGTATCATGATTTTTTTTTAGATTTTTTAAAAATAAATGCATGTTTGAAAATCACTTCTGTGGATTATTATTATTTTTGCTGATAAAATTAATTCCTTGCTTTTGATTTGTCTTACACCGGAAGAAAAATATTCAGAAAACTTGGCAGATTCAATATTTACTTCTGACAATGTACAAATCACAATTAAACCAGTCTGAAACTAGAATGAACTTGAAGATGACATCTCTTAATCTCGTTTAGTTCTACAACATTTTATGGCTTGGATCTGAATATAAGATTTTTCCATCAGTGTCTTTGATCTTGACTTACTATCCACGATAAAGTTACTTTATCCTGTAAAACTATGTTTAGACCTTCACTTTAAAAATGAACTAATAGATGTCCTAGTCTGTTTCATGATCACTGGGCCAGCTTTTGGGTCAGATTTTATAAATACCGTAAAGCAGGTTAATTGTTCAAGCTACCTATTTTCGCGATTAACTCTAAATAGTTTTAAAAATGATACTTTTAATACTATAAGTATTTATATATCAACATAAAAAAATTTTGATTTATGAAAGGGAAATTGTAAATTGCCAATAAATACCTCAAAACTGTATTGTAAACAATGAATGGCGAGGAATTCAAACATCCAACCAAGATATTGTGTTCGGCATCAAAATAGAGAGAGTGGGGATCTGGAGGACACAGTCCCGGTGTGAGAAGCAAACATATAGAACCTGTCCGTCCTCGGTCAGTAGATGGATACTGGAGAAATTAACAATGCCGATGAAATTATAGCCGTTACACACTGAAATATTTCCAAGAAGATTGGTATAGATTCCACGGGGATGAAGCGTAGTCTGAGAATCGTATACAGTGTAAGAGAATCTATACTGATCTGGTCACCACAACTACTTTACCTCTAAATAAACTTGAATCCAACACACGTTTTCTGTAATATAGCTTCGTATAGGTTTTCTTCACCAACCTTTTGAATTTTAACCCTATCTGATTATTAGCTCACCTGAACCGAAGTCTCTTGAAACTGAGCTTTTTAACTCTTCTGAGCCAAAGGCTCAAAGAGCTAATGCTATGGCCATTTGTGCGGTGTGTGTAAACTTTTTAGAATATGGGCCATAACTCAAGAACCCCTTGTCAAATTTGTCACAGGGTATCCTTGGTCCAAGGGCTCCCTGTGACCCTTAAACAAGGGGAGATAATTAGGAAAATAGAAACAAAAGTACTAGTTGCTAAAAAATCTTCTTCTCAAGAACCACTGGGCAGATTATCACCAAACTTATACAAAAGGATGAGGATATGTTGTAAATTAAAAATTGTTCAAGGCATCACCCTGGGGCAAAGGGCGTGGTCTCAAGGTCACTTCAAAGTTGACCAAAAATTACATTTTATTAAGATGTTGATATTTTACTTACTATAAAGACTAGGATCATCAAATCTTGTCAATTGATGCATCTAAGGACCTCATATCATGTTGACTCAAAAGTAGGTCACAGTGACCTACTTTTTAAATTTTGCAGCCATTCTTTTTCAAAATGATTTAGAGGCATATTTTGAACAATTTAAGGCCTATGATCATCAAACTTTGTCAGTTGATGTATCATATGTCCTTAAAGTACGTCGACTAAAAAGTAGGTCATCTTGACCTACTTTTTGAATTTTATGGCTAATCTTTTTAAAAACAATTAAGGTCATTAATTCGAACAATGAAAGGTTTAGAATCATTAAATCTTGTAAGATGATGCATCTTGGGGCCATAAAACATATTTATTAAAAAGTAGGTCACAGTGACCTACTTTTTGAACTTTGTAGGCATTTGATTTCAAAGCGTTTTAGAGGCATAATTTGGATATTTTAAGGCATATGATCATAAAACTTTGTAAGTTAATGCATCTTGGGTCCTCGAAAAACGTCAACTGAAAGTAGGTCACCGTGACCTACTTTTCAATTTATATGACTATAATTAAATATTTTAGGTACTAATTGACTTAGAATCAGCAAACTTTGTCAGTTGATGCATCTTGAGTCCTTGGAGTACAACAACTGAAAAGTAGGTCACTGTGACCTACTTTTGAAATTTTCTGGCTGTATTTAATATTTTCGGGTACTATTTGGCTTAGAATCATCAAAATTTGTCAGTTGATTCATCTTGGGTCCTCGGAGTAGGTCAACTGAAAAGAAGGTCACCGTGACCTACTTTTCTATAATTAAATATTTCGGGTACTAATTGGCTTAGAATCATCAAACTTTGTCAGTTGATGCATCTTGGGTCCGCAGAGTTAGTCGACTGAAAAGGAGGTCACTGTGGTCTATTTTTGAAATTTTATGGCTTTATTTAAATATATCAGGTACTTATTGGCTTAGAATCATCAAACTTTGTCAGTTGATGCATCTTGGGTCCTCAAAGTATGTCATTTGAAAAGTAGGTCACGGTGACCTACTTTTGAAATTTTATGGTTATAATTTTAAAAATATTTTATGTATCAATTGGTTTAGAATCATCAAACTTAGTTGATGCATCTTGGGTCCTCAGAGAATGACAAGTGATAAGTAGGTCACCATGATCTACTCTCAGGCACTAATTGGTTTAGAATCATCTTGGGTTCTCAGAGTGTTTCATCTAAAATGTAGGTCATGATGACCTACCTTTGGAATTTCAAGGGTTTATCTAAATATACAGGATACTTAGAGGCTTCAAATAGTATAGAAGTGATAGATTGTACAGTTTATCAGAAGAGCGATTCAAGGCCCTTTGGCCTCTTGTTTGATCAAAATTTGTCCGTTGTCTGTCATTGTCGGAAACTTGACATTTTTATCTTCTTCTCCAGAACCACTGGGCCAATTTCAACCAAACTTTCCAAAAAGCATCCTTGGGTGAAGGAAATTTAAGTTTGTTCACAGGAACTGCCACGCCTTCTTTCAGGGAGAGATAATTAAGAATTTTTGAAAATTTGGTGGCATCTTTTAAAAATCTTCTTCTCAAGAACCACTGGGCAAGAAAAGACGAAATCTGTGTAAAAGCTTCATTACAAACTCTAGATTCAAGTTTGTGCATATCATAACCCTCAAGGGTAGGGCGGGGCCAGAAGAAGGGGTCAAATTTTTACATAGGTATATATAGGGAATGTCTTTAAAAATCTACTTTTTGAGAACAACAAAGCCATGATTATTCATATTATTATAGAAGCATCCTCAGTTAGTGTAGATTCAAGTTTGTTCCAATCATGGCCCCTTGGGGTAGGGCAGGGACACAACAGGGGTTCAAAGTTTATCATAGTAATATATAAAAAATATCTTTAAAAATCTTCTTCTCAAGAACAGCTAAGCCATTATTAGTCATGTTAATATAAAAGTGTCCTCAGGTAGTGTAGATTCAAGTTTTTTTTTTCGATTCATGACCCCTGGAGGTTGGGCGCAAACATAACAGGGTGCCAAAGTTTTACATTGGAATATATAGAAAATATCTCTAAAAATTCTGTTCTCAAGAACAGCTGAGCCATTTTTAGTTATATTAATACAGAACTATCCTCAGGTAGTGTAGATCTAAGTTTGTTCAAATCATGACCCCTAGGGGTATAGGACAGGGCCACAACAGTGGGTTAAAGTTTTTCATGGGAATATTTAGGAAATACTTTTAAAAATCTTCTTCTTAAGAACAACTAATCCATAATTAGTCATATATAATATATACAATACATATAGAAACAACCTTAGGCGTTGTAGAATCAAATTTGTTCAAATTATGACCCCCAGGGGTTGGGCTAGGGGCACAACAGAGGGTCAAATTTTTACATAAGAATATATAGGAATCATCTTGAAAAATCTGCCCAAGAACAGCAAAGCCATGATTAGTCATATTATTATAGAAGCATCCTCAGGTAATGTAAATTCATTTATTTAAATCTAGGGTGGGTAGGGTTGGGCCACAATGAGCGATCAGAGTTTTACAAAGGAATACATAGATCAGCAAAGCCATGATTGGTAATATTGATATAGAAGCATCCTGAAGTAGTGTAAATTCAAGTCCTCCCCCACCCCCTGCCGTAAACTTCTCAGTAATGAACTGTTTTCTGCTTTTTTTTCTCTTCTAGCCAATGTGTTCAGGTGAGCGATGTGGCCCATGGGCCTCTTGTTTTATTTTTATCTCGTCGAAGTTGAAATGGTCCACTATGAACTTTTTCATCCCAACTAACAAATCTCCATTGAAATGAGAAGAGAAAATGTATAGTGGTTTCCAGTGAATTGAAAGACTTACAATTGGGTTTGTGAACTACTAATACATACCTCCGTTAACCAATGAGGTGTCGCTTCATGTATCCACGTAAATTAATATGCCATCTCTGGTGACTGCATGGTATCCAAGGTCATTTTTGCTGGTGGACAAAGAAGAATTTCCATAAGACATAACGATATTCCCCAGAAACCTCTAATGGCAAAGGGAGACAAATAGATAAAAAAAAAAAAGACAAATAGAACGAAAACTCTTGAAACATTCAATTACGTTTTTTCTCTTTAACGGAAAACTATATGAAATATAAGAATTTTCCGTTTTGAAGAGGTGTTTAACTCAACTTTATTACATAAATCAAGTTCATTTGCAAAGTTTGATATAACTTGTTCGGTAATTAGGGGTATTTTCAATTCAACCTCTGACATAAAATGAATATATATATAATAAAAGTAAGGAAACACGCAAATGCACAATAAACATTAAACAAAACAGTGTCATCTACTCCTATCCAAATGTGCCAGCTAAAATAAAATTAACCATGAATAACTAATTTGTAGCTTATGCTACATATAGGTCTTTTACCAGGCATGTATTCAATAGTAAAAAATTATGCTTGGAAAAAAGATACGATTGACGCACGCACTCACCCACAAACAAGCACGTCACTATATACCCAAAATCAAAGGATATTAACCAGAATATGGGATTATATGTGTATCATCCCGGATAACGAAAATTTTAATTCACGGGTATCTGAATTAGACTACCAAAATATGTACAAGCATACATTTTTCTCAAATATCTCCGATTCCAATCTCATCTACAGTATATATGTTCTTTTGTGCAAATAGTTTGCACTTTATTTATACAATTACAGATAAGCCATGTACATTTTGATAAAAAATATTTTGTATATATATATAATTAAACTGTACAGTGAAAAATCTCTTCACTTTAAAAATGTAAACAAGAGGCCCATGGGCCACAAAACTCACCTGAGTATCTTTGGTCTTACTGTTCTTCACCAGATTTTCTACCTTGTAATAAGTATTGTGCCCCATCCTACCTCCAGGGGTCATGATGTGAACAATTTAGAATCTACACTACCCCAAGATGCTTTCTTATAAGTTTCAGCTTCTCTGGTCCAGTGGTTCTTTAGAAGAAGATTTTTAAAGATTTTTCCTATATATTTCAATGTAAAACTTTGATTCCCCATTGTGGTCCCTACCTACGCTCGGGGGTCATGATTTGAACAATTTAAAATCTACACTACCTCAGAATGCTTCCATACATGTTTCAGCTTCTCTGGCCCAGTGGTTCTTGAGAAGAAGATTTTTTAATGACCCACCCTATTTTTGTCTTTTCTTGATTATCTCCCCTTAGAAGGGGGTTTGGCCCTTTATTTTAAAAAAATTAAACTCCCCTTCACTCAAGGATGCTTTGTACCAACTTTGGTTAAAATTGGCCCAGTGGTTCTTGAGAAGAAGTTGAAAATGTGAAAAGTTTACAGACGGACAGACAGACGGACGACAGACAAAAGGTGATCGGAAAAGTTCACTTGAGCTTTCAGCTCAGGTGAGCTAAAAACTATTCACACAGAATGAAATATTGAAGTGATTGACTGGGAAATCGCATATGTATCAGAAATTATAAGTTCGATATATTTTGGCAGTTGTACGTGTGTGGGGGGAGGAGGGGGTATGTACGTTTTCCACACTTCACCTGTCTATAGCAACAGTATCGAGTTTGAAATGGCTCACTTTAATAAAAAAATCATCTTACTTCAAGAAATGAGCCCTCGTGAGGACGATAAAGACAATTATCTTTTTAAAGATTTTTAGTCTCATTAGTTTCCAACAATTGAGTGAAACAAGAGGTCTAGGTATCATCTCCATCAATCCCCCAATGTTCAGTCAGTCTGTCCTACGTGGTTATCCGGACTTTCTTTAATACCGCTTGTATGAGGTACTTTGAGCTGATTTTTTGGTTTGCTAGTCTACCTTCTTCACTCTGCCAGTTTTATGGAGCCTTTTTTTTTCGGTGTTCATCATATTATATTACCCTACAGAAGTTCTCAGTAGCTCTGGGATACGTTTAAGATTGAAGCACTGGCGGATTTAGAGGGGGCTGGTGACCCCCCCCCCTTTTTTAAAGACCAAAAATATACATGATTAATAACAAAAAATTTGGTGTGGGATATTGCATTAGTTTTACTTAAAATGTAGCTAAGATAAGTATATAAATTGTTCTTCAAAAAACAAAAAAAACAAAAACAAAAACAAAAACCCTGACAGCTTTAAGCGGCTTCACCACTGGGCGCCATCCCGATCCCCACCCCCCCCCCCCCCCCATTCAGAATCCTGTTTATGCCACTGCGTAACTCTACTCAGAGATAAGATCATAAACGGTATGGTAGTCTATAGCCATAATAAGCATTAATTCATACTGTGCGTTCAAGATACCTAGCGTAGCAGGTAGACTAGCTGCTACGACCCTGAACGCATCACGGTCGACACTTCAGTGAAACTACAGTGAGACTGTTAATTTAGGTATAATAGCTAGGAAGTGAAGAGCACGTGCAGACATGATAATCCAAAAAGTTGAAACGTTATAATATCTTTCTTTCAGTTTTCTATACAATACAGTATAATAAAGTATTGTATTGATATACAATACGTGTATCGATCTGTGTAGGTATGTACGCTCATCCACATAAAAAATTATGATTAAAAACCCTTAAAAGTACGAAAGCCTATTAGGATCAAACTACGGTAAAAAAATTTAAAAGGCGTTATAACGCCTTTTCAAAAGGCGTTATAACGCGAAAAAAGGCGTAATAACGCAAATAAAAGCGTAATTACGCCTTTCCAAAAGGCGTTATAACGCGAAAAAAGGCGTTATTACGCCTTTCCAAAAGGCGTTATTACGCCTTTTATATTTTTTTTTTACCGTAGTTTGATCCTAATAGGCTTTCGTATAAAAGAAACAAAACAATGAACAAAGAAACTAGAATTTAAAAAGGTAATAATAAAAAAACCCACCTATGCAATAAAAATTACCAAACAAAAACGAAAATAAAGGTTTCGCGATATTTACTATCATAAATAAATATTAAATAAACAACTTTTTGTTATTACAGTCTGAAAAAAGATTGTCATACGTATGCATCTCGTGCAATCGTTGTTAATCAAAAACAATCTAATTGGCCATGGTTTCCAGTTCTACAAGGAGTACGACAAGTGGAGTTTTGTCATACATCTTATATATCGTGCGTATATTAATGAACTTGTTGTCAATCTCGAAAAATTTAACATAAATACCGGCATATTTGGCGCAACTAGTAATTGCCCCACACCAGCAGATGGTATTGCATGTATTGGAGCTTTTCCTTCAATGCTCAAACTCGCGTACATACTACAAATCCGTACTAAAGGTTCCAAAATAGATCTCGATTGCGATTGGAAACTCGGCGACACCACAATTCCTTGCTCCAAAACATATAATCACCTAGGGATCATTGTCGACAACAAACTCAACCTTTCGGATAAAATTCTGTCAGCATGTCGTAAAATGCAAAAATCATATTACGCACTTTACGATATTGGATGAATCTACCTTAATCCGCTCACCTTATCACATCTTTGAAAGTCAGTTGTACTGCCCCCACGGTTGTGAGCTATGGAACAACCTTTCTACAACTGATTACCAACGCCTGAATGTTTTTCAACATTTTAAATGTAAAAATGCTCAGAACCTTCCCACAAAGACAAGATCCGATATCTGCGAAAGTCTTTTCAATGTTCTACTTATTAAATCGGAAATAGACGTCCGTTAACTGTTTTTTCTCGGGCGACTTTGTTGCATGGATCATCGCTCCCTCTAAAAGAGGTCTTCCTGACAAGTTTATATATATATTCAATTTTAGAGGACATTTGCAGCAAACAACATGGATTTATACATGATGATATCACAGTTTTATCTACTTATAATCTTACTGAATATCCGCAAAGATGCTGCCTCATCTAGTCCAATAAGCTTGTATCAGGGTTGATACACTACTAGGTATATGATATAAAAAAGTTAACATACATGTATTTGAATGATTTTTCATATTTATATTGATATTTATATGAAATTTCATAAAACATTAATTATTTGGGAAAACAAAGAGAGATAACTCTATATTTTTGGCAAAACTTGTGTATTTCACTATAGAAATCAACGGAAAATATTTTTAAAACACCCCCCCCCCCCTCCGTGAAACAAAATTTCCTTTTTACAGTTAATATGGATTGTTATTTCACAAATTCATACCAAAGCTTTTTGTGTTTCACGGGGGTGGGGTGGGGGGTGGGGTGGGGGGGGGGGAGGGGCATATATTTATAGTCAAAAACCGACAAAAATGCTCAATTTTTCCACAAATTTTGAAGGGGTTTACAACTTGTATTTTATCAATTACATATGACTAGTTTTATATGCATAAAAATATAAACATAAGAAAAGTTTTCAGGAACATTTATCCATATTTAAGAATATTTTAAAATATGCTGATGCTTTCAAGCCCGATTTCAATGGAAAATATCGTCTACCCAACTTATAAAAAGAGCTGGAATTAAGAATTAAGATTATTAACTATTTAACACTGGTATCAAAATTATTAATCAATTACCATTGAACTCTTCTTTGCATTAAACAAAGATTTTATTACCCATTTAATTCAATACTTATGGCAATTTGCCATAAGTATTGAATTAAATGGGTGTAAAATGTAGGCAGGAATCGAGAGTTAGCGTGCGTTGTTCTTTATATCAGAATGTAGGTATGATATGCTAGGCATTCATGTATTTTTGAAAAGTTATTTCTTCGTGTCTATTTTATTAATTTTATCAGAAAATTCGGAGGAGTGAAGGTTGTCCATGGGCGCACCGGCCTATCCTATTGACAAACAGTTCTAAATATTAATATTTTCATTAAGAAAAAAATACAGCCTAAGGTACTTGACGTCATGAAATCGCGACAGGAAAAATATAACCCCCTTACTTTGATTTATATATAGTACAATATACAGTTATTGACTTTGTATGAGGACAACATGGACCTGAATATAAAAATGTTGCCCAAGGCCGCAGGTGTAGATTTATTAAACAAAAGAATTGCCTAATTTAATGAAGCTTGTAGGGAATGGGGCCCAAAGTGGAGCAGAAGAGCGTTTGGGGAACATCTGTAACGGTTCTCGTTACAAATAGAACTAGTTTGATGTATGTTAATTGTTTGTTGTATTCATGACTATATGCCAATGTATGATAGTATTGGCAATATATGAAATGAAATGAAATATAATGAGAAATGAACTTAAAATTGAAACATAACAACAATTAAAACTTAGTTTAAAGCGAGTTTTTAAAATATTTTACTCATGATTTTATACATGTTTTCATTAACGAATTATTTTACCGAACTAGTAGGCCTAAGTCTCATTTTCTAACACAACCACAAATAGATCGGCCGCAGCAGCGGCAGACAGCATCCAACGCAGGAAGGATAACTCAGTATTCACGTTCATTATGTAAGCCCCATTTACATGTACAGTAATTCCCCTTGGTACACAACAGAAAGCAGACAACAAACGAGATCCGGAAAAATCTCAGGAAATCATGCTCAAATGTTTATAGAAAAAATAACAATGGAAGTTGAATTAAAAACGGGAACATCTTATTTACTGATTGAAAGTTAAAGTTTGAAATAGAGAAATCTTATGACTTGGAATTTGTGAAGATGTACCGGTATTAAGAATATCTTTACTACCTATAAGAATCGACAATTTTTTTTTTGAAGGGAACTACTTCCTAGGAAATTCCGATCATTAAAATTAGACACTCGGCACACCTCGGCCGATTCGTACCTTTGATGAAGGTGACGGAAGCAGCCGAGGTTTGCCGAATGTAAAATTAAGTCTTGTCGTTTTCCATTGGTTGTCGTCTTGGTGATGACGTCACGATTGCTAGGCTGTGTGATGTGTTTTGGTTACAGCTCATTGTTTCAGCATCAGTTGTTGAGATAAGACGTGATTTTCGCTGAGCGAAGATTTTCTGAAATATCTGATAACATACAGTTGATACAGTTACAGAAATGAACAGTCAGAGCTATAAGAGGGTAATAGATATATATGTATGTGTTTGCGTCTGGGGGGAGAAGATAAACTCAATCTCTTGCATGTTGCTAAGGAGGCATATTTTAAATCTCAAACATGAGGCAAAAGACTGAACGGAATATATTAATCATGAAGACATTATCTCTTATAATTATTTAAATTTATGAGCATTCAATAACTTTAAAAAAACAAAACAAAACAAAATTACTATTAATGATTGGGCCTAGTTTGATTGTAAGTGTAGCATCCTGTTTATAGATTTCCTTATAAAAATTGCAATGAGATTTAGAAGTTCACACAATAATTGTATTCAAAACAATGAAATTTTAAGGTTTTTGTTCATCTTGTAATTAATATGAAATATTTATCTGAGTAACATAAAGCCGAAGTAATTTGCTTTAGATCTTTGGAGTAACATAGGGCCTAATTTCATGTTAGTTATCCGAGGAAACGCGGGATAATCAACATTATCAGACCAGAGACGTATAAGAGACCAAAAGGTCATTCTAAAAGCAAGACTTGATTTAATTATAAAATGTAAGCGTTAAGTACTTGTACAATGGCGGATTTAAAAGAGCCCCCCCCCCTCTTTTGTGACCAAAAATATAGTACATGTACATAAGATTAGCTGAAGAACTGTAGCGTTATGGTTTTATATTTTAGTCTTTGACCATAACTTACAGTTCTGCAGATGAGGGATATTGCATTTTCTTTTAATTATATGTAAAGTATAGCGGAAATAAGTCAAAAAACTGTTCCAAAATCCCCATAAAACATGAGAGATTTAGGCGGCTTTACCCCCTGCCCACCCCCCAACCCACCTGCCCCCCCCCCACCCCTAAAGAATCCTGGATCCACCACTGTTTTATTTTGTTTGAAAATTCCCACGTGTTTTGAATCAACAATATTTTCAATAGCTGCATTGACATATATTTGGAGGCCCGGATGGACAACATCTATCTAGAAACTAATTAATATACCCTACATATATTGGAAAAAATAAAAGAAATGTTCATTTGTTTATTTGATACTTCTGTGTAATGCATGTTGACTTTCAAATCAAAACCAAATCAAACTTATAGGAGAAATTAGTGATATCACTGCTAAGTTTTAGATCAAACAAAACTTTTCATAGAAGGTTTTAATTTTACTCTTGAAGGAACAGAATAAACATTTTATTGATTGATTGATTGATTGGTTGGTTGATTAATTGATTGATTGATTTATTTATTTTGTCATTTCAGAAAAGAGTGGATGTACAGCATCCCATCTCGGAAGCTGCCTCGAGTATTTACGAGAGGCTGGGCGTGGACATCTTGACCACATCCAACACTTCCGGGAAATTTGAGGAGGTCTCAGTTTTGTTATATATATAAAATACATTGGTGTAAAAAAAGAAGTAAGTTATTTGTAATATAAATCCATTTCTTTTCCGAATTGTCTTTTTATATTCCCTTCTTCTTGTTCTTCAACCTTATCATTCTTCATTATTATTATTTTTTTATATTTAAACCATTTACCATTATCTTTGCAATTCTTTTTTATAATTTTTAAATCGATTTCGACTGAATTTATGTAACTTAAGCAAATTAGTATTATACATATTTACATGTATCTTCATTTTATTAACAGGTTGAGCCACCAAGAAAGCGTTATATTCAAGCTGCCAGTCAAGCAGTATTTCATAACATAGGGTCCACTCCTACAGCTGGGAGAGTGGCGCCAAATGGAGTAAGTTACATCAAATGGTGTTGTTAATTTCTAGTACAACATTTACATATAATTAACAACCTTTTAAATGAATTTTTAATTTTAAAAAGGTAATGTCAAGGAGTTTACTAAGCTTGCAATAGACAAACGCTAATACAGAGAATTGTTCATACATAAGATTTAAGAGATAAATTCATGTTAAGACTTATATCTGCACTTTTTTCAGGTGGCAAAATCTTTGTTGAGCAATGAACAAATACAACAATTCATAACCTCAACAGTTCTTCCTAATGGTCGCTCAGTCACCAGCACTGAAGCAGTTAACCTTAATGTCACCAATTGTACCGTGTATCCTTCTCAACCAAGGACAAGGATACAACAACAGGTATGTTGACAAAGTCTAGATAAAACCATAATTTTGTTATAATCTCTTTATGTGCTTTTTTTCTGTTCATTTTATTGTACCCCTCACAAACGAAGTTTGAAGGGGGGGGGGGGTATATAGAAATCACAATTCAGTCTAGCTGTCTGTCTGTTCAATAGTCCTTGGAATCATGTGAGGGCCTCAACTTTGTAATAGAGAAACATTAGAGAAATATTTAAAACTCATACTTGGCACAGAGATTGCTTATAAAAGTTACTTTGTTCTTTGAATTTTTGCAAAAAAAAAAATTATAATAGAACTTTCAATGATTTAAACAATTTTTTGGTTAATTTCGAGGCTAGAGGGTCAAGGCAAATGTTCATACGTTGCAGAAATGGTTTCCATATAAACTTTACTTCTCTCTAAGCTTTTTCAATGAAATTTCAGGAACGTAGTATCGTTTTTGAAAGGGGCAGCCAGAAGAAATTGACAACTTACCTAAGAAAATTAAAAAATAAAATAAAACTGACAAGCAAAAAAAAAAAAACAACAAACAAACAAACAAACAAAACACTTTTGATTTGAGGCCAAAAGGTGAAAGTCAAGATCAATCATTCTTTTTCCTTCCAATTATCTCATTTTGTAGGGTTTTGTCTTTAGACAGGGGACATAAATTCATTACCAGACTTAGCTTGATCTGCTGATAATACTTCTTGTACTAGGGTTGATCCAATAATATTTTCACAATTGCTATAAAATCTTAAACAATTAAATGTTATCAACAAAATTTTAAAAACTAATTCTATACTTTACATAATTCTTATACACTATACTTACATGATACATTTTGTCATCGCCGCACGGCAAGAATATTACCTACGTCGCTATAACGTTACTTTTCAGCACTAATTTTCAGTTCTTCCGCATATTATCTTATGAAACCTCTCATGTGCTTCTATTTAATAATCTTTACTGTCATTCTGCTATACAGCGCCTTGTTTTGAGTTGTTGTATTAAAATTATTTGAATATTGTCCAATTTTTTTTTTCTAAATTCATTTCTTTTGAGTATATCATAGTTACGGATAAGCTGAAAATGAGGACGAAGGGAAATGTCATAACGATGTCGGTACATTCTTGCCGTGCGGCAATATACGAGACCCAGCTTTGTTTAATTTAATATTTTCGAAAGTACTGCATAATTATATAAGGCAAAAGTCAAAATAAACAGAGGTATTAGTATATAAAATTTTGTTGATAACATTCGATTATTAAGATTTTATAGCGGTCGTGACAGTGCTGTTTGATCAACCCTCGTAGATTAAAAAAATCAAATTAGAAAATTTACGAACGAAATGTTGAATAATTTAAAAATAATCCTTAACCTTGTTGTTTTTAATAAACAGATATTACCTACAAATGTTGAGGTTCAAGGCTTTATCCCAACTTTTGTGTCAAATGAATGGATTATGGGAACAGGGCTACAAGTAGCTACCAACAGCTTCAGTGTTCCATCAGTTGCAGGATTGCATGACCAGACCATTCATCTACCAACCCAAACAATTCATGGAGTCAGTAGTAACTCTTACTACGAGGGTGCATACTCGCCTGTGGTGACACCCACACCTTATGTGGCAACAACTGGACTATCAGCTGACTATCTCCAGAGGTGTTCAGATGATCAGCTTGTAAGTTTTTGATATTTGTACAGTTTTGTTAATCTCGTAAGTGTATATTTTGAGCTGAAAGTTAGTACATGTACATAATTAGTTGACAAAAAAGTACATAATATTATTCCGAATCAGAAATCATGGAGTTTGAGCCCACAGAGTGTACCCACATTTGTGGCACCAATGGAGGCACAAACAAAGACCAAAACAAAAAAGTCAAGGAAAAAGACTCCTACAAATGTCTCTAAGGGACAATATGCAAATGCAGACTTTGGCAAACATTCAACTTCCAAAAGCTCAGTGGCTAAAGGGAGTAGAAATTTGGCAAAAATGGATGTGAGACCCATGCAGCAGACCACTGGGAAACAAATGGAGGCAACACTGCATCAGACTCAGAGTCAGAATTCTGGCCCCTCTTCTACAACTCAGAAAGATGGCAAGGTAATTTAGAACATCATCAGATAAATACTGGATACATTGAACTTGAATGATTCTTATAAAATTTATTTATGAATTTGAAATTGTTATCTTTAGCATTGATTAGAATTTACCTGATTTTTACAAGATTGACTTCATGAAATTGTTATTTTAACAGAAGGGAATCAAGCGCATTGTTGTTCCACCCAAAGTTCAAACAGACCCAGTAGAATATCCTCCATATGTTGCCAGAATTATGAGGATCCTAAACAGACAAAAACAGGTAGGTGTAATAAATACCTTACTTATTAGAAGTCATTAAGAAGAATAATTCAGAATATTTTAAAAGCACAAGTTTAAATTGATGGATGCTTTTAGGGTCAGTTGGAATCTACTGATGATAAAAAGGAAAGTGAGGATTCCCCTACTAAACAAATGACCACTGCTGGAAAAGATATGAAAGGCAAAACTGATTCTAGTCCTAGACAAGCTACTTCTGCTGACAAAAAAGCAATAAACATTGTGGACTCAGCCCTTAAACATAAGGAACCACAAAGTACTTCATTGCCATCAAAGCAGTCTGCACTGGAACAAAAGGTAGCTATTTTACCTTAACAGTAACACTTTTATACATATAACAAAATCTGACATTGTTAATATATTTCAAATATTTTGAATGAAAGTTAGCAAAATTTGTAAAATAATTTTAGGATAAGCCCTTGTCTGGTAGTGTTGTCCAGAAGGTCAATGAGAAATGTAGCCAGTTGAACTCTGGGTCCCATAAAGAACCAATGTTTATCAGAAAGGTATTAGAAGGCTTACATATTTTATTGAAATGAAATTGTAGATAAGAGTTGTGAAAGTATATTTGACCTAAAAACACTTAACTGTATACAAATGTTTATGATTAATTGTCCAAAATACTATTGCATATTTTGCATGGGCATTATTTGTTATCATTTTATGATTATTACATTTAAACTGCTATTTCAAATTTCATCTTAGATTAACAAACATAATGAAATATGTTTGACAGACACTCCCAGAGGACTACAGACCAGTGGTTAACACAGCCCTGTTACTAGATGACTTGTCACCTGACAGTTTTACTCTGTTGGAAGCAGACAATTTCTATGGACCAGAGATTCTTGTCACTTCTGACACTTACTGCTTTGTGGTGTCTGTGCCTTTCTTCTAACTGGACAATAGAGACTTCTGAATGTGGAGAGTGTGGACATTTAGTTAAGGAACATTATATTAGTGAACTACAACCCCAGTCTTTCATTAAAGCTTCTGTGATATTTTTTTAAAAAACTTTTGATAGATTATTTTTTTTGTTTTATTTTTTTTATCATATGGCTTAATATTTAACCATGATAATGGATCCAACATTTTATATAAGAACATACGAGCTATTATTTTAGTATTATTTTCATATTTATTGCCAATTGATTGGTTTACTTTGATAGTATATTGATTTTTTAAATACCTGCATGTTTAAAATCATTGTTGATAATGTATTCTTTTTCTATTAAAATTGCATTCTTTAATATTGTGTAGTTTTTTATATGATTCAGGAGAACTGGTTGATTCATTATTTCCATCTGATAAAGGCACAAATCACAATGAAGCTGGTCTAATACCAACAAAGATAGTGAATGCAAAGAAAGAATCCTTTTAAAAAAAAAAATACATAAAAACACAGAGTCCAGTTCAATGCAGATCCTCAGGTAACAAGCATTCTGAGAGTATTGCATTAGCAATACTAGTCGCCTACCCGCAAGTGTAATCTGGTTCCCGTTAAGAATTGAAAATGTCATAATTCCGTCGCGAAAACGTATAATATATAATTACGTATGATTCCGGGCGAAGCCCGTTATGCATAAATTATCCCACGTTTCCAACTATCGTTGATGTCCCTGGCATACTCTACTAACTAGACAGTGATTCCTTATATTTCCATTTCATTGTGAAATAAAATTGTAAATTTATATTTTAAAAATATAGACTATAAAAAAATAGATTTAAATTACATGAGGCCTCACATGTCAATTTCAATAGTCCCCGCCCACTGACGTCAAACACAAAGAAAGCCGCACGAGAATTACATGCATATTAGGCCTTCTTAGTTCCTGACCTTTCGCTTGGCGAAATTTACATTCCAGTAGAATGATCAAGAAATCAACTCAACTAACTTTCAAAGAGTTATCACAGAGAAAACAAATTGAAATGGAAATATGAATGGAAATAACTATTGTAAATTGATGATATGTCGTCGATATATCTAAATGTCGAGTTCAAAGCCACAGCAAGAGATTTCTTTTTCTTACGTATAAGATTTTGAATAAAGTATGCTTCACATGAATACAGAAATAGCTAACAACGGGACGCAATTGGTATCCGTGGGAATTCCAACAGATTGTTGAAAGACCTGGTCTCCAAAAACCACATAGATATTGTCAATCAGGAACTCAAGCATCAACATGCCTTTCTCTAACATTTCAGTAATTTTTTTGCTAGAATTTGCCCATGTATTACCGTTCAGCAACAAGAAGTGGGGAGGGGCAAGCAGCATCCAACAGAATATTTACATGTTAAAACTAAAAAAAAAATGCGGACCCTACATTTAAAGTCTCAGGGTACTAAAAAGGAGTGGGAAGAAAGAGGACTAATATTGGTTTATTTCAGTCTATAAGTCGAGACAGAATATCTTTTAAGTTAATTATAGTCTTTTTTCTTTGAGTTCATCCCGTGATTGTGGGATTTATTGTATATATTTTACGTTCTGTACTGCACTTCGAAAATGTCGACACCTTTGGGTTTCTGCGCTGGCCTTGAAGCCTGCGGAGTAGATTGTCTGCTTCAAAATAAATTCAAATAATGAATACAAGTAATACGTAAATCATTAATAATTTTGTGCTGATTTTTTTAATGCTGGTTTCATTAGGAAATGTAAGCTTATCGAATCGAAAACGTATTCAGTCTCTTTTGTACGAAAGCCTTTCAGGATCAAACTACGGGAAAAACTGAAGAGGCGTTATAACGCAAAAAAGGCATAATAACGCTTTCTGAAAAGGCGTTGTTATTACGCGGAAAAGGGCGTTTTAACGCAAATGAAGGTTTTATTACGCCTTTCTAAAAGGCGTTTTACCCCTTTTAAAAAAGGTGTTTTTACTACTTTCCAAAAGCCGTTATTACGCTTTTTCAAAAGGCATTAAATACGCATTTTCAAAAGGCGTTATGTCTTTTCAAAAGGCATTATTACGCCATTCCAAAAGGCTTAATACGCCTTTGTCAAAGGCGTTATTACGCCTTTCTGAAAAGGCATTAATACGCCTTTCATAAAGGCGTTATTATGCCTTTCAAAAAGACTTATTACGCCTTTTGTTTTCAATACATCACTAACTTAGCCTACCCCGGGGGCTGTTTTGCTGATCCTCGGGACACGATTTTCACAATAAGGTATAGTACGGAAGCCCATATAGGACCTATCAAAAAATATTTTTGAATTCGATATAACGAATTGTCGAATTTGTAATAACGAATTTGATTTGTGATAACAATTTCTTTGAATTCGTTATAACGAATTGTTATCTGTTATAACAAATTTGTTATAATGAATGAAATTTGTTATAAAGAATTCTAAAACTTGTTATTACGAATAAAATTCGTTAAAACGAGTTCGACAAATCGTTATATCAAATTCATATATATTTTTCTATAGACTCTGATTGTTGAATTTGAATAAACAAATTTAATTCGGTATAACAAATTTCAGAATACATTTAAACGAATTTAATTCGTTATAACAAAGTTTTGAATTCGCTATAATGAATTCAACAAATTTGTTATAACAGATTAAATTCGTTATAACGAATTTAAAGAAATTGTTATAAACAACAAATTAAATTCATTATAGCAAATTCGACAATTCGTAATATTGAATTCAAAAATATTTTTGACAGTTCTTCATTGGGCTTCCCTAGTATAGGGCTCATTTTTCAACAATCCATGAAAAAAGATATTTAATTGCGCTGCATAATATTACGGAAGCCCATTTAGGACCTATCAAAAATATTTTTGAATTCGATATAACGAATTGTCGAATTTGTTATAACGATTTTAATTCGTGATAACAATTTTTTTTGAATTCATTGTAACGAATTTAATTTGCTATAACAAATTAATTGAATTCGATATAACGAAAAAATGTTATAACGAATTATATTCGTTTAAATGAATTCAAAAATTTGTTATGATGAATTAAATTCGTTAAAACAAATTCTAAAATTTCACGAATTTAATTCGTCATAACAAATTAAAGAATTTGTTTTAACGAATTTTAAGCGTTATAACAAGTTTTAGAATTCGTTATAACAAATTTATTTCGTTATAACAATTTTTTTGAATTCGTTATAATAATAATTCAACAAATTTGTTGTAACAGATTAAATTCGTTATAACGAATTCGGAAAATTGTCATAATGAACTAAATTCGTTATAACAAATTCAACAATTCGTTATATCGAATTCAAAAATATTTTTGACAGGTCCTAAATGGGCTTCCGTATAATGTATTTTCAATGTTGAAACCAACTTATTCCTTCTCTGATGCCAGACGGTTTTGGTTGAAAGCTAATTGCTCATTATACCCATTCAAATAGTTTGTCTGCTTTATTCCAAGAGGGGAGAAAAAAGATTTTCAAATTTGAAATGAATTTTAATATATGACCAGCAAAGTCCCAAGCTACACCTGCCTAATCCTGGATTTTCACAAGTAGAGTGTTGACTTCCATAATTTATTACTCATACATACAGTTGTCTGCGAAATGTACAGAGTATAGAAAATATTTTAAATATTGCATGAATAAAGATGACTTTGATAAAATAATTCATATAATTATAAACATAAAATAACGCCTTTCCATTTTTCGCTATAACGCCTTTTCAAACAGGGCAGTACTACGATAGGAAGCACCCCCATTTTTCAGGAGAATAGTCTTGCTGTAGTTTAAATATTTAAAAAAAAATCATTTATTGGCTGTTTGGCCCCTGCACATTTTGTTGATTATGGTCGAACTCTGTCAAATTATTGCATTCAAATTCGATAAAACAAATTAAATTCGTGAATTAAGGAAACCCATTTAGGACACATCAAAAATATTTTTGAATTCGATATAATGAATTGTCGAATTTGTTGTAACGAATTTAATTCGTTATAACATTTTCTCTGAATTCGTTATAATGAAATTTATTCTGTTATAACAAATTTGTTGAATTCGTTATAACGAATTCAAAACTTTGTTATAACGAATTAAATGCGTTATAAACGAATTCTTAAAATTGTTATAACGAATTAGATTCGTTTAAACGAACTCAATTTGTTATAACGAATCAAATTCGTTAAAATGAATTCGACAAATCTTTATATCGAATTTATATATATTTTATCTGTAGGCCCTGAATGTTGAATTTGATTAAACATATAATTTATTCGTTTTAACAAATTTTAGAATTTGTTTAAACGAATTTAATTTGTTATAACAAATTTTAGAATTCGTTTCATCATCATCATTGTCCTTTACACCCTGTGGTGTGTAGGGCAGCAACAAACTTCCTCCACTCTTGTCTATCCTTGGCCAGCCTCGTCAATGATCCCCAGGTCTGGTGCATAGCTTTCATCTCAACTTTCATTCAACTGTCCTTTGCCATGATGTTCTACACCTCCCCTCTTTCTTTTGCCCTCTGGGGTCCAATGCAGTGCTGTTCTTGTTGTTGACTGGGGGTCTTTTCGGAGAACATGTCCAATCCATCTCCATCGGCGTTTGGTAATGATGGTACCCATGTCCTCTTGTTTGCATCTGCTCAGCAGGTCTTCATTTGTAATCTTCTCGGAACAGAAAATCCTGAGTATTCGGCGGAGGCATTTGGTATGGAAGGATCGTAATTTGCTAAGATTTGTCTCTGTTATTCTCCAGCATTCCGATCCATATAGGAGAGTTGATACAACACAGCTCTGGTAAAGCTTCAGCTTGGTGCTGTACTGTGCAGACCTCCAGATGTTATTCATTTCTCTAAATACTCCCCTGGCCTTGTCCTCCTTTGTGCCGCCCTCTGGTTTAATGATGCTACCCAGGTAAATAAAATTATCCGTCTGGCGTAGTTCTTCACCATTGACCTTAACAGCAGGTAATTCCACATTAAGTGACATTGTCTCCGTCTTCTTCGTACTGATGCGTATAGCCCCACCCGTTGTCCGTAGATTTGCAGCCTGTTGGTCTTCTCTTGGATATGCTGGTGTGTGTGAGACATTAGGGCAAGGTCATCCGCAAAGTCCAGATCCTCTAATGTTGAGAACAGGCCCCAGCGGATCCTCCTTGGAGAGTCTTCTGTTGTCTTCCGCATGACCCAATCGATGACCAAGTTGAATAATACTGCAGACACTACGCATCCTTGTCTGACTCCGGTTTTAACATTGAAGAAGGTGTCATTGTGTCCTACTGAGCATCTGAAGTTGTCATAAAAACTCTTGATCAGGTGGACCAGTTTGGATGGAATACCATAATGACGTAGGATGCTCCAAAGGCTATCTCGATGTATGCTGTCAAATGCCTTTTCAAAGTCGACGAAGTTTACATACAGTTGTCTCTGCCACTCTGTGCACAGCTCTATGATGTTGCGGAGTGCAAAGATCTGGTCAGTACATCCTCGATATTTCCTAAATCCTGCTTGATCTTTCCTCAATACAGCATCAACAGCGTCAGACATTCTTTTGATGATTAATTGGCACGGACAATAGAGTGATTCCCCTCCAGTTGTTGCAATCGCTCAGGGTTCCTTTCTTTGGGATCTTGACAATCACCCCTTTGCACCAGTCATCAGGTACTTTCTCTCCATCCCACACAGCTGTGAACAGTGGTTGGAGGATGGTGGCTGCTATTCCAGGGTCTGCTTTAAATAGCTCTGCATCAAGATTGTCACGCCCTGGTGACTTCCCGTTCTTAAGGGTCTTGACTACATCCATTAACCCATCTTTAGTTAGTGGGTCAGTGTCGATGTCCAGATCCTCTGTGGCTTCTGGTATGGCAACTGTTTCGTCAGGTGATGGTCGATTAAGTACTTCGCGGAACTGTTCAGCCTATCTCTCTTCTTGTTCTTTTTCTGTTGTCAGCAGTGTTCCGTGTTTGTCCTTGATAGGTCCTCCTGCGTTTTCTCTAAATTTACCACAAACTCGTTTTGTGATCTTATATACTCTCCCTTGCTCTCCCCTTACTGCCGCTTCCTCTGCCTCAGCTGCAAGTTGGTCCATGGCTTCTCTCTTGTCACGGCGTGCAAGCTTCTTGACTCTCTTGTTGGCCTCAGTGTACAGCTCTTCTTGCCTCTCATGCAGTCGTGAGGACCTTATCTGCAGCATCTTTTTCTTGATTTCCTTTCTCTCCTCTATAGCCATCAGAGTTTCCTGCTGGATCCAGTCTTTGTTGGTGTTTCTCTTGCGAAGGCGTAGCTTCTTTTTGCTGCTTTCAGTGTACAATTGGGCCACTTGCTTCCATGTGTTGTCCACATTGGCCTCCCCACTTTCATCTGCTATGCCTTGCAAGATTTGGAATCTGTTTTTTAAATCGCTGATGAAGGCAGCTTTCATGGTGTTTTCCCTCAGTCTCTGAATGTCGAAACGTGCTTGAGTGTTAGGCCTTACCTCAGTTTTCTTCAGTTTGATCTTAATGAATGCTGTCACCAGGCGGTGGTCGCTGCCTACATCTGCACTCCGCTTGACCCTAACATCTATTAGAGAGCGTCTCCACACGCCATTGATCATCAGGAGGTCAATCTGGTTCTTGTCCCTTCCATTTGGTGAGTTCCAGGTCAGCTTGTGGATATCACGATGTGTGAAGAGGGTTCCTCCTATCACTAGGTTATTCATAGCACAGAACTCCACCAGTCTTTCGCCATTATCGTCCCTGGTCCCAACCACATGCTTTCCCATGACTCTTTCATAGTCGGTGTTGTCCTTTCCGACCTTAGCTTTGAGGTCCCCCATGATGACAAGGTCGTGTCGTGGGGTTTTCTCTGTCTCTGCCTGTAGTTGACTATAGAAGTTGTCCTTGGCTTCATCGCTACTGTCATTGGTTGGTGCGTAGCATTGTATTAATGTGGTGTTGATGCGCTTGCCCTTCAATCTTGCGCTAATTAATCTATTATTTATGGGCTTCCACTCCAACAGGCACCGCTCTACACCTTTCCTGAGTATGATGGCTACTCCTTCATGGTGTAGGTTGTCATCTCTCCCAGAGTAGAGGACAGTTTCTCCGGTGGTTGTTTTCATCTTTCCAGATCCAGTCCATCTGCTCTCACTCACTCCTAGGACATGGAGATTAAACTGTCTCATCTCAGATGTAATTACCTGTGTCAGCTTGCCTATCTCATACATTTTCCTCACATTCCAATGTCCTAGTCTGAGCTTGGTTTTGGTGGTGTTCAGGTCCTCCCTCATTTTGCTGGTAACGTTCTTATGGCTTTGATTGCCAGCATTCATACGAGTCTCATTGAACTCGGAAGGCCTTTCACACGCTGAAGTAAAGGTTATTCTTGTTGCTGTTTCCGTAATTTTCTCCTTCTACAGGACAGGGTTGTTAGCCCTGCGCCCAATCCCCAACCTGGAGGACCAGGGTAATTTGTTTATGGTTTCCTTCCACTAGATCTATGGCTTTACATGGCGAGTCTAGATCTGCCCGTGATTTTTAAGTAAGAGTTTATCTTCTCCTAGGTAGTTGCCTTACCGGGCTAACGCCCCCATCTGGACGACCATTTTCCGTGGCACGGACAGAGTTGTCAGAAGTGTGGTTATTCCAACAACCTTATGGCATTTACTCTGGATTTCTGTAGGGTTTACTCCTTAGCCTTTCCTTCTCCCAAAGGTCTCTACAAGGCAGTAGTTCATCGCAATTTACCCATTAGCTGGGAACTAGGATTGCAGGCACCAAGGCGTATCCACTCACCGGTGGGCCAAGCGTACCGTGCATTTAGGGGCCTAGTCTCCTCCAAGACCTTGTGGTTCTGCTTGGGGCCGTAAGGTACCCAATTCCCATCTGCTACCTCGAGGAGGATCCCATATCTGGGCCATATAGGTCCAACTATGGAGAGGCTATACCTGGCAGATAAGACTTACAAATATAATTTGCTTATTTTTCACAGCAAGCTGCTAGCCAGGGTGGAGCTGAAAGCGAGGGTGACAAGCACAGATACAAACAGACACACACACTGTACGTATCACACAGCCATTTAGCAGACAGAATTCGTTTAAACGAATTCAATTCGTTATAACAAATTTGATGATTCGTTATAACGAATTCAACAAACTTGATATAACAGATTAACTTCGTTATAACGAATTCAAAGAAATTGTTATAACGAATTAAATTCTTTTAAACAAATTCGACAATTCGTTATATCGAATTAAAAAATATTATTTGATAGGTCCTAAATTGGCTTCCGTATTGATTAAAAATTGAATCGTTAAAACGAATTTTATCAGCGAGTCATTATAACAAATTTAGAAATTCGTTTAAAATAATTTAAATTGTTAAAACAAATTTTGGAATTCTTTACAACAAAGTAATAAAACTGTTATAACAGATTTAATCACATAATAACAAATTTAAAAAATGTTATAACAAATTATCGAATGCCTCATAACAAATTCAAAAATATTTTTTATAGGTCCTAAATTGGCGTCCGTAAGAACAGTATAAGATAAGGCTGTATTATAAATGTTTTCCAAATTTTCTTATTCATTGCTTTCTTAACATATTTTTTTTTAATTTAAAAGCAAGTACAGCTCGATATCTTTATTATCAAAATATTCATTTTAAAATTGATTAGGTTTTATTTTCCATATTTTAAAAATTAAGGACATACGCAACGTAGTTTGAACTTTATTGTCTTTTTCCCTGGAGTTGAAGAGTTCCAATACTTAAAGGAACTTGTGCTACATTTTAATGTCTATATATGCTATTGTACACTTCTTCTAAAACAAGTTTGGATAAACAAAACATCTAGAATATATGTTCAGTAATTTTTGTATATTTTTCTTTGAATTATACAAGAATTTTCATCAATTGATATCTTTTCAAAACCCCTGGTAATGCTTGCTGATTTTTTGTCTACGAACATCTGATGGCACTATAATCTTATATTAAGAATGTTTTGAAAAATTTTCAGTAGGTAAGGTACGTTGCGTATGTCCTTAAACATGTACATGTGTAGTTTTGAATGTCAAACAACAATATGGTAAAATTAATATCATTTTCGTTAACATAAGGTTCTCTAATTTTTGATTTTGAGCTTCCGATGACCCTCCCTCCAGGGATCTACCCTCGGCCGGACCCATTGGAAACCTCAGCAGTTTCCAGACCCCTCGTCATCTAATATAGCCCCCCCTTCTCACTTTCCGATACAAAATAATGAATCCGCACCTAAGTAGGAGTCTTTAATCCTTCTTCCTAGACAACACACTCAAGGAAATATTTTCTTCTGCTCTTTTTCTTTTTTCCATACTACCCCCCCCCCTTTCTTTCCAACGCAAGCCTTGGTTCCCAAAAAACAAACGATCCCTTTTCAGAATAATTTCCTCTTAAAAGTACATAGAATAAATATATGAATAATAGCTGTTAAGTACTTCAACCAAGCACATGCAGCTTCATACAAGTTGGCAGATTGTTAATCATATTTACATTAATTATTGTTCCCAAAGATATTTGGTTGTTTACACCTACACAGGTAACACTATTTTTGTAAAACACTTTTTCCACTACAGGTGACACGTTGTTGTGCAATGACATGATATTGACTAGTTAAACACCCCGTTGCGGACCCCATATTTAAACTGTCAAAGTAGCACATGCTGTCCGTGAGTGAAGTTCCTTATGGGGAACCGTAGTATATTTAAGATTCATCTGGGTAAAAACGATGATTGTATCTGTCAGCAATAGCTAAAATGTCAGATTAAGGTAATTGGAAGTTTTGATATAAATTTATTAGTTTCATTTAAATCACATACTCTATTGCATTAATTCCCAATCTATTTTACCATGAATGATTGGCTTATTTTGTCGTTTTGTCGATAGTGGAAATTTCCAGATTTTTTTAAATGAATGTTTACGCATGCGCATGTCGGCTTCTCCGACGACAAGATTCGAAGTCAGCAGTTGTACAGATTGTATCCGAATGTAAGTGAAATTGTGTGAACTGGGACGAGGGAAATAATTCCTTCTTTTATTTTTTCACGAATACAAGTTTGAATGGATCCAAGAATAGCTTGGTATTCACCTGAGCAGTTAGGATTAGCCCATGACATTTGGACGAGGATCATCGAGACCCAGATAGGCGTGGATAATATGTCGCTGAACAATTCAAATCATAATTTGGACCAGAGGCCACCAGATTTTATTTCGCTCAGTGTAAATAACAATCTAGCACAGAAACATGCGCCTACGAATAAGCAGTACAATATTCAGAATCAACAGAACAGCTTTAAAAGAAAACGAGAAAACAAGGCTAGCACATACGGTCTGAATCATTCGTCCTACAAACATTTTTTGCATGAAAATGGTGGATTAACACCATGGATCCGAAAAGGAAAGGACTACCCACCAAATGTTATAGGGTAAGTACGGCTAAATAGACCTGTTGTTTTAAGGGAAATAGTATTCATTCACAATCACGCCCACGCATGACAAGTCATTCACAGTTCTCTCAAAGAATGCTCAAACTTACAAAAATAACCCAAAAATATCGAAGAGTACGTGACTTCTGAAAAATATTAATGCTTTTCTTAAATTATGTGAAAGAATAATGAACAACATTGTATGAAACCAACTGAAAGATTATCATTCAACTTTTTCAAGGTTATATAACATATGTCAAGCCGTTTCTCCATTTTGTCATTTTATACCTTTCAACCGCCTTTCAAAGATTATGTAACTTGGTATTGATTTGTGACCTTTCTAAAGTACTGTTCACGATATTGTCTTGAATGTTTAAAATTTTAGATGGTTTCAGAAAATAAATGTTTACCAGAACACAGTTTTCTTGGTTATCAGGGCTAATGGTTTGAGAGAATATATTGTAATTATATTCATTTTCCAATTGAATTTATTCTAGATTTTTTTTTTAATTTCAGGCTCCATGAAGAGATTAAGGATTTTTATGAATATATGTCACCAACTGCAGAAGAAGCAAACATGAGGAATGAGGTTGTTCAAAGAATTAAAGATGTTGTCAAAGAGCTTTGGCCAGAGGCAAAGGTTTGTGCCTTAAATTCTACAATTGCAGTTTAGTGAAAAAAAAGATAGCACTTTTTCACTCAAGTTTGTAACAATTGTTTATGTTTTTTTAACATCAGTTGTATTCTTTAAGGTGTAATGAAATTTTTCTGTATTTTTAGGTGGAAATATTTGGAAGTTTCAAAACAGGGTTGTACTTACCGACAAGGTATGTTATGAAGCTTTCAGAAGTCCCTTATGTTTTAGAATGTCACTCATATCATTTTTAATTCCAAATTTCTGTTGAATTTTAATTGAAGTAAATTTGCAGAGGAAAAAACTAAGCAAAAAATAACAAATGTTATATTTTGCAGTGATATTGATTTGGTTGTGTATGGAAAATGGGACAGTCTACCTCTGTTCACCCTGGAAAGAGCTTTGAGAGAAAGAGGTTATGCGGATCCAGCCTCTGTGAAAGTGCTAGACAAAGCTTCTGTAAGTACATTTTGTAGTTATAAACTCATTAGAAGGGGCAACAAGGGGGTGGGGGTAGCTGCAAAATTGTAGCTCTCTGGTTGAGAAAATTCAGACAGATAAACCAGAAAGCTACAGATCCAAGCATTGTAAAAACCTTCAAATTATGGTGCTGCTTTTTAAGTTTTTATCACTTGCTTTGAGTATTATTTCTTGTATTTTATGGGTTCCCCAGCTTTAAGCATGGTATCCTTTAATTAACCATATATTTTAATCCTATTCCTGATACTTTATTTATACCTTTCAATGGTTCCAAACAGCCCTATATGGTCTTGGAGTATCAGTTTTAAAATTCGCATTCTGACATCCATGTTGTTTCTAAATTAGCATGTCCAAATTTTATTTATCGAATTTCTTTTTATATACTTATGATGTGTCTTCTTTATAGATGATATTTGAACTTCCAAATTTTTTATTTACATTTTCTCTGCATGTATATATGTTTTTTGACAGTCTTTTTTTTGGCACGACCCCCAAAATCGGAATGCAAATTTTTTGAACTGACATTCCAAAGGCCATAAAGGGCTGTTTGAAAGGTAAATAAATTATTATGAATAGGAGTAAGATATGTGTAGATTCCATTCTTGTAGCGGGGGAACACATAAAATAAAATTAAAAAAAATCCCAAATGAACAACAAAAAGGTGTCGCCATAAATTGTAGGTTTGTACTTTGTTTGGATCTGTAGCACTCTAGTTTATCTGTCCGAATTTTCTCAACCAGTTCTGCAGCTAGTGGGAGGGATAATCGTATGTATTACAATACTCTTTTTAATTAGAAAGAAAAGTATTAAATGGCTACACATTTTGAATTAAGGAATGAAACCTTAATTGGAATAAGATAGTTTTGTTAAAATCATCATCTTTATCAAAGAAACTTTGGACTTGAACCAGACTTGTCTGTTAGGTAGAGATGATTCTGAAAATATATATGTATGTAAAGGATATATATAATGAATATGTATATATTTTTCAAGGTTCCAATTATCAAAATGGTGGACCTCCAAACTGATGTGAAGGTGGACATAAGCTTTAATACACAAAACTCGGTGGAAAGTGCTCAGCTAATCAGTGTAAGCAGTCAGAAAAAGATCCAAATTGAGAGTTGAGAAAATGTGTATATATATATATATATATATATATATATATATATATATATATATATATATATATATATATATATATATATATATATATATATATATATACACTAATGTAGATGGATAATTTTATCGTTATTAATATTTTTTATCCTTACAGAAATTCATGACTGAATACCCAAATTTGAAATATTTGGTCTTGGTGCTAAAACAGTTCCTTCTACAAAGAGATCTGAATGAAGTGTTTACAGGGGGAATAAGTTCCTACAGCCTCATCTACATGACAGTCAGCTTTTTTCAGGTAAGATAGAAGCAGAAATGTTTTATTGTGGCCAGGGTTCAAAACTCAAGCCTGACATCCAGGACTAAGTAATTCTTGTTTGGGGCTCTGTATTTAGAATCACCCATAGTCTGGGGGACTTGGCATTATTGTAGTTTATTTCAAAGAACCTGAAAGATAGATCATTAACTCTTAAGAAGTGAAAAAATCTCTTGATTTTTTCATTAAAGTGGATGATTTTGTACAATGACAGTTAAAATGTTCTCAAAAATACAAATTTTTTTTCATTCTTACTCAATTTCCCAGTGTTAGTGTTAGACTTTAAAAACATGGGTGTCAGGACTTGGTTAAGTTTGGTTTTATGGCTCAGCAAACTGTTAATAAGGGACCTTGATGATTGAAATGTTAGCTCTCAGTGTAGTAAATAAAAGTCGAAAGAAAAGAGGTCTGGTGATTTTCGAACCGATTGGTAAACATGCCATATAACTGATGAATCAAAACAGAGTTGTCATGGTACATGTATGGGGAGAAAAAAAAGCAGAAAGACAGTAACACATTGTTTTTATTCATTCAGAACAAATAATATTTTTAAAATGATTCTATAAATGCAGAGTTGGGCATATCTTCCATGGACTTGACTAAAATTCACCTTTCAAGTACCAGATTTGAGCATCAAAATTTTTTTTAAAAAAATGGAACCCCTGATTATGGTCTCATTAAGGATTGTAGGGATATATAATAGAACATTGGGCAATATGAACAAGTACTGTGGAACTTGTTCATATTCACAGGGATCAGTGTTTGTGGGCAATCAAAATTTTACTGGTTCATGGGGACATAATTTCATGAGTAACTTGTACATAAATAAGATTTAATGAACTATTATGTTGAAAAATTAATGATTCTTAGGGATGTAAACTTGTGTATTAGGGGGACTCAAGAAATCCATGAATATTGGTCCCCCATGAACAATGATGATTTCACAGCGTACTTTTATTTGACTAACAAACAATTCAAATGAGCAGGATTAAGGAAGTGTCAGTATTTGAAATACTAAAAATATGTGGCACTTTTGAAAATTGTCAATCATCCATTTTAAGTTCTGTTATACTTGTGAAGTAGATTACATCAGATTTATATTCAATTTATCTTTGCTTATTGATTTATAGGGTTAACAATAGGATTGATGATTCCAAGAATATGTACTTTCATTTTTGGTTTGGTTTTCTTTTCAGAAAATTGGGCTTAAAATGAAAGTAAATAGCTATAAAATATTTTTAAAAAATACATAGTAAATTGTTATTAGTTTTAATCATTCATGCACTTCAGAATTGAGATCGAAATTGTGATTCAAGAATAATGCACTTTTTTTTAATAGCTTCATCCAAGATGTGATGCATTGGAGCCAAATGCGAATCTTGGAGTTTTGCTGATTGAATTTTTTGAACTGTATGGAAGGAATTATAATTACTTGAAGACAGGAATACGCATTAAGAATGGAGGGTCATATGTACCAAAAGACGAAATTCAAAGAAGCATGGAAAATGGATATAGATCGTCAATGTTGTGTATTGAAGATCCTTTGACAAAAGGTTTGTTAGAGCATATTACTCATGTCCTTATCATCAATGAAAATGAAATGTCATATCATTGTTATCAGTTCATCTTTCGAAGGCATTTATACTCTTTGAATGATGAATGTGTTCATCCATCTTCAAAGATTCACTATTTTCATTGTATATTAAATATTGTGGTCAAATATTACTTACAGGTATGTTGTGATTTGAATTTGCAAATAAGATGAACCAAAGGGGTATAAGAAATGGATTAGGTGTAAAAAGTTTTGTTTTTTTTCAGAAGCAATTCATGCATTAAAGCTGGCTAGTATTGAATGTATTTAAGTTGAAATAAGTCAAAAAATAAATGACTGTTTTTGCTTTGAAATGTCTTTTCAAAATGTTAGATGGGAAGGCTATGTAAAATTGAAATTATGGTTCTCGGGCCAGTTTTCTTAAAAATAGATGAGGGGGAGGTTTTATGTTCCTTTTTAATTTTATCACCAATAAATTTTATGTGGGAGGCATTTTTATATTTCAGAATTTTATGTAAAATTAATAAAAATGACAATTCTATTTTCATAATTATACTTAAGTCATTCTGCAGATCTTTTTTAAATCTTGCAAAATTACCAAATATCTAATTTAAAAGGATATTCAATGTCTTGTTGTTGGATATGGAATTAATTCACGAGTGGGACAGGATTTTTTTTAATATTTTCATGAGTGCGAAGCATGAGTGAAAATATTAAAAAGAATCCTGTCTCATGAGCTTATAGAAGTAGAAATTTAATTGTTGTTATTTATTTTTTAGGAAATGACATAGGAAGAAGTTCATATGGTGCTATGCAAGTGAAACAGGCCTTTGAATATGCCTACATAGTTTTAAGTTACACAGTAGGCCCACAATACATGTATTCAAGAAAGCCAAAGCATAGGTGAGAATTTAATTAATTGCATTATTTTTTAAAGTTGCTTTTCATATTGAAATTGAGTGATATCGACTCTCTATATGAAAGTACATGTATTAGAAAATTTCAGATATTGTTGAATGCAAAAAAAGATTAACCAAGACATATGTAAACATTCCCTTTATAAATAGATAAAGTCTTCAATCCAGATTATTTTTTAGGATAATTACAGTAAAATTGAAAAAAAAGACTATTAATATCTCAAATGTATCAAAAGATTTGAATTAGGCCAAATAAAAAAATATGTGTGGTTCCGGTTACCCGACCGTCCCTATTTTATACCCCCGACCCTAAACTTTTTTTTTGATAATTTCCAAATTTCCAGAATTTTCCCCGATTTCCATCATTGGCTCTGGTATTAGTTTTAGTTTCAGCAATGGTGGCCTTCTTTGACAACATCGTTTCAACATGCAGTATAAGTGTTTTGTCACCACTTGAAAGAAAGCAATAGTATTATCTCACCAATAGTTAATTCAAGAACATTCAATGATATTTTCGACGTTTATTATATTAAAAAAAAAACAAAAAAAAACCTACCTACCTACCCTAATTTGTTTGGAGGTGTAACGGGAACCACACATATTTTTTTATTTGGCCTTACCAATTTTTATTGCAAATATAATGTTACATTATATAGCTAGTGAAAATATATAAATAAGCTGAGTTTTGCAAGTAGGAAAATAAATAGGGATTTTTAAGGTCAAGATCTAGTAAATGAAAGGTGCCTACAGCTTTCTCAAATTTGAGAAAAGAGTTCTTTAAATCATCCTTTACAGATATAGCTTGGTAAATGAAAAAAGGGGTGTATCTGGACATACTTTGAAGATAAACTCAGCAAAAAAAAAAAAAAAAAATTTAAACTATCATTTTCAATGAAAAATGAGAGTCAGATATAAATTTCTGAGTTTTTTCCCCATCTCAGAAAAAGAAAATGTATCAATATTGCTCACAGTCTCTAAAAAAAACACCTTTTCATATATTGACCTCTATTTTATGTAAAATTACATGTATATTAAATTGAAATTAGGTTGTTTTTGACATGATTTCAAATTGAATTCCATGGAAATGCTTCCCTTTAATACTACATAATTCTATTACATTTGTAAAGTATAGGAAAAATTAAGCTTAAATCAATTGTAAACCATGTCGGTAGATTCCAGGTTCTTCAGTAAGACATAAGTCAGTAGTAAGGTTTGACCAAGATTTTAATTATTGTAATATATATAAGAAAAACCTGAAATAAAGTCATAATAATTAATAAACATTTACAAATACTTGATGACTTTACTTTTAATTACAAAGATAATAAGAAATATGTATATAAAATAAATATATTTACCAAGCACCACTTGTTAATCAGCTCTAATACAATATAACGTCTATCCCCGTAAAGGGTGTAGCGCCGAGTGTGCATGGAAAACATTTAGTCGCGGGAAAGTTAGTAAAAAGTTATTAATAGAAATAGAACTGGTCAAACCGGAAATGGTCAAGTACGTCACACTAGTAAACATAAATACTCACACGTGGACATTCACACATGGCAACACAAATGTAAACACACACAACAGAAATAATTATAAAATAAAACATTGAAACTGAAACATTTAATTACTTACACTGGTTACATATTCCCCCCTTTTATTAAATGGCTCCTGACATTCTCTGAAATTAAATATCAGGCAATGTTTTAATTCAAAGTGCTGAATCAATTCAGAATATATGTACAACAAATTAATTAATCCAGAAAACATGCTAAAAATATAATCAAACCAAGTAAAATAATCGAACATCATCTGAATCCATTAATGCATCACCAAAATACAACTCACTGACACTGAAGAACAAACCTGCCACAAACCTTTGACACATAAGACCTCAACATCATTGTCAACGAATCACATCAACTGAACCAACCGCAATCAACTGAATATGTTCAAGTCAATCTCAAGTTAAATATTAATTTCATCAAATATCAATTGATGATGGGGGTTCAATAAAGTTACACTGTATAATTACAGTATCAATTGTTTATCTTTAAATAAACAACATGTATTGGTGAATGTCATGCATAGATTCATTTATTCAGAATAAATATTTACACAAATCATAAAAACAATGATAAAATACTATCTTCACTTAAGAAGTCTTTGAAATCACTTTCACTTATCACTTTACTCTGAGTGTCCATTTTAACTCGTCCATTCCCCATATCTATCTGGCTGCTTCTTTGTTCTCGTAGATCGTCTAATAGTTGGAGCTTGCTCTGACACATCTGCCTCGGAATTCTGACTTGCTTCATTGGTCCTCTGGCTCAACTCATCAACATCTGAATTCTGAAAGGATAAAGAATAATTACAATTATTAAATTCATTTTGACTTTGACTAATACCCGAGTAACTATAACCTTCATCAACTACTGGCAAAACCCCTTGTATAGATGATGGCAGTTCAGGTTTGTCTCCCTTTGATCTTGTCCTCAAGACTCTTCTCACTGTCCAATTTTCCCTGTCACTCTCAGATTCTGTTTCAGATGAATCGGATGAATCCGTTGTTACTGCTGGCATACAAGTGTCCAAGCCCTCTTTCTTTGCCTTTTTTCGGCTACCTTCCTGCTGTTTAGACTGTACTTCCTCCCCCTCTTGCAATCCAGAATAAGGGAGAAGCATATTCCTATGCAGCGTCCTTGTTCTGCCTGGTCTACCCTGGGCTTTAACCCTAAACACCGGAACATCTGGATTTGGCATTTCCTTCACTGTATAAACAGTTTCTTCCCATTTGTCAGCCAACTTGTTTTTACCCTTTAAACCAACATTCCTTACCAACACTTTATCTCCCGGTTCTAACTTGGTCTCTCTTACCTTAGCATCATATCTCTCTTTGTTCTTTAATCCTGATTTCCTTGCCTCCTCAGATGCTATGGCATATGCTGACTTCATCCTCTGTTGAAGTTTCTCCACATATCCTTTTGGGTTGACATCTCCTTCATTTCCTGGGTTAAGTCCAAGGAAGGAATCTATAGGTAGTCTTGGACTCCAACCAAACATTAAGAAATGTGGGGGAAAACCTGTCGCATCACTCTTGGTAGCGTTATATGCCTGAACCAAAGGGGCAACATGTTGTTTCCAGTCTGTCTTCTGTTTGGGATCTAGGGTACCCAGCATCTTCAAAAGTGTTTGATTAAACCGCTCTGCCGAACCATTACCCATAGGATGGTATGGTGTTGTACGGGTTTTTCTGATTCCTAGCAGCTTACAAAGCTCCTTTATAACTTTTGACTCGAAATTCCTGCCTTGATCGCTGTGCAATTTCTCTGGAAAACCATAATGAAGGAAGAAATTCTCATATAGGGCTTTTGCTGTTACAGTAGCCTTTTGGTTACGGCATGGTATGGCCTGTGCAAAGCGCGTATAGTGGTCGGTAATAACCAATATATCCTCTGTCCCTCCTTTACTTTTCTCTAGACTCAAAAAGTCAATACACACCAATTCCATTGGATGTGTGGTCTCAATAGGGACTAACTCAGCAAAAGGCTTTGCTTGAGTTTTGCGTCTTATGCATCTAGGGCAATTTTCTATCTTCTCAGTTATCTCCCTTTCTAACCCTGGCCAAAAATACCTTTGCCTTGCTAACCACAGGGTTTTCTCTTTTCCAGGATGACCTGTATCTCTGTGAATTCCTTGAAAAGCTACTTCACGATACACCTCAGGGATCACCAACTGACTTACCTCTTTGTCGTCAATAATTACTTTCCTGTAGAGAATTCCATCTTTCAGATAAAGTTTCCTCCATTCCCTAAAAAATCTCTGAACTGAATAATCCTCCTTTTTCATGTTCACTCTTTTTGGGTAAAATCCTTGTTTCTTCAATTCTATAACTCTTGCTAGATACTTGTCCTCCTCCTGTTCTTTTCTCCAGTTAATTTTGCTTAGATATTGGGATTCTATTGTCTCAAAACTAGCAGAATTTGGTGAAGAGTCATCTATAATAGTCTGGCAATAAGGAACACCACACAGTATAGACTGGCATATGGCCTTAATAGCCTCTGAGAAAAGCTCTGGCTTCCTTGACAACCCATCTGCATCAGCGTTTTGCTGACCAGGTCTGTATGCTATTGTAAAATCATAGCCTGCCAAAGCAGCAACCCACCTTTGGCTGGTAGCGTCAAGCTTGGCTTTAAAGAGCACATATGTAAGGGGGTTATTGTCTGTGATCACTTGAAAAGTAGTACCATAGAGGTAATCATGAAATTTATCACTGACCGCCCATTTGAGTGCCAAGAACTCCAGTTTGTGAGCTGGATAGTTCCGCTCGCTTGGCCTCAAGCCTCTGCTGGCATAGGCTATCACTCTTTTCCTACCTTGCTGGACCTGGTAGAGAACAGCCCCTAATCCAAAACTGCTAGCATCTGTATGTAAGATGAATGGTAATTTGTAATTGGCAAATCCAAGTATAGGGGGTTCTAGAAGCTTGCTCTTTACCGTCTGGAATGCCTCTTCCTCTTTCTTCGTCCACTGCCACTTTACTGGTGTATTTCTATTCTTTTTCCTCTTCTGTTTCTTAGTTGTACCATGACCTTGAAGTAGGGTGTTAAGTGGAGCTACTATCTTGGCAAAATGTTGTATGAAACGCCGATAGTATCCCACAAATCCAAGGAATTGACGGAGTTGTTTGATGTTGGTCGGTGTTGGCCAATCACGAACAGCTGATAATTTTTCCGGATCAGTTTGAATTCCTTTTTCTGAAATAACATGGCCTAAATAAGTTACTGAAGTTTTGAATAATTCACATTTTGATGGTTTCAATTTTAATCCATGCTGAGCTAATTTTGTAAATACATTTTTAAGTCTAACACAATGTTCTTCAAAAGTTTTTGAAAATATGAGTACATCATCCAAAAAGATCAAACATTCTTTCAAATGCATATCTCCCATGCACTTCTCCATCAACCGTTGGAATGTTGCAGGAGCATTTGTTAATCCAAAACTCATTCTGTTACACTCATAAAAACCTAAATTACCTACCGAGAATGCTGTTTTGTACCGATCTTTTTCCTCAATTTCCACCTGCCAATAGCCCGATCGTAGGTCGAGTTTGCTGAAAAACTTGGCTCCATACAGGGTATCTATGACGTCATCAAACCGAGGAAGCATATAGCAATCCTTACGCGTCTTCGAGTTTAACATTCTCATGTCGAGACAAAACCGCAAAGATCCGTCTGATTTTCGACAAAGCACTACGTTCGAAGAATAATTGCTATTGGATTCGCGAATAACTCCGGCATCTAACATTTCGCGCACGTGCTGACGGACTTCCTCATACATACCTGGAGGAATCCTGCGATATGGTTGTTTAAATGGTTTGGTGTCATCTAACTCAATAGAATGTTTGACTAAATCAGTTCTTCCGAGATCTAATGGTCCTTTCGAAAATACATGACTGTACTGTTTTAGCATATTTCTCACAGTATTGAACTGATCTTCATTAAGCATACTGGAGTCAACTTTAACTCCAAGTTCAATAGGGTCACACAGTTCAGATTTGGGATTTAATGCAGAAAAATTATCTACCACCTTAACTTCTTGGAGATTACAAAGTACAGTGCCATGCCTAACTGAGATGGGTTTGGCAGATATATTGCAAATTTTGACTTGCACTGTAGACTTTGTAGTAGGTGTAGAAAACTTAACTACCCTTGGACAAACTGTAAACCTATCAGTATTATCACAGTTTTCAGAAACCATTGTCATGTTGTTACTTGTTAAACCTTTAACACGACCCTTTATAACAGTAGATTCATTAGGTTGTACCATAATAGGTTTCTTACACACTGATTTGACATGGTAACACTTACTCTTCATACTCTTTAGTGCTACTTTCCATTCTTTTGGAATTGTTTTTATTTCATTGGAATCTTCACCCAACAAATCTCTACAAATTCTCAACACATTAGTTCCAATGATAACAGGACATGTTCTATTGAAATCAGTGTCTGGTACAATTAAAATAGGGACAAATAACTCTACATCCATAAATGGAATTTTTACAGTACACTCTATATACCCCTTGTATTTCAATAGAGAACCATCTGCAACAGACACTTCTAACCCTAAGTTAGATAAATCTTTCAACTCTGGTTGATTTTTCATAGAATAGTAACCTGATAATGACAATGTTGTTACCATTGATCCACTGTCAACAAGACCTGTAAAAGAATTGTCATGCATAAAAATAATAGTCTCATTTGACTCACCAATCATTTTGCATTTTAACTGCTGGCCTTCACTTGAAATCATGGTCCCCGGTCGGCCTTCATCAGAGACCTCTATTCGTTTGGGTTATAATTACCTGTTCTTTTTCCTTGATCCCGTCTCTGTCCTTGACCTCGACCAGCATTAATCCTTCTGTCATTTGAATTACCTCTGTAGTAATTAGAGTTGCCTCTCCAAACTCCACGGCCTCTGTAGTAACTGCCTCTACCTCTGTTTTCTGTAGGTCTACTTGCTACATTACTTGTTCTACCATCCAATTTTTCTAGTATCTGGTTGAACTTGTCATTTATCTTACCTTCCAATTTTGTCTCCATATTCCTCATCTTCTCCATTAACTTCTCCTCTAAGTCTTCAGATACTGACATACCATGTTGATGAACTGGCTTTTTCTCTGAAATGCTAGAACTTATCAAAATTTCTTTTTCTACCCTTCTTATTTCTAACAACAACTTGTCATAATTCTTGATGTCATCATATTTATGTCTTGTTTGAGACTTAAGCTTCTCTGAACTCAATGAAGTCCAAAACTTATGCCGTAATAAGTCATTCTTAGATGCACGATCAAGATAACCATTATCTATGGCATTCTGTAGCATTGTTTCAAGTCTACACCCAAATGCTGTTACACACTCACCTGGTAGTTGAAATGCATTGAAAAATTCTTGCATAATCATGCCATTGTTGGAAATTTCACCAAACAAAATGTCAAGTTTTTCTAAAATTTGCTTAACACCAGCCTTCTCACCTAGCGGAATTAACATTGTTTTTGCTGTACCCCTTAATGACCGTCTAATACTTTGTATCAGAATATTTGATTTTATATCAGGGTCACGCATTAGGCACTGCACTTCAAATCTCCACTCTTTGTATGAAACATCCCCCTTCTGAGGAGGGTCATCACCCGAGAATTGTGGGATTCTTGGGATGTTAGTATTAAACTCATACACCTGGTTGATGCTATTCCCATCCTTATCATAAAAGGTATTTTGTAGTTTACTACCACTACTACTAGTATCACCAAAATTACAAGCTAACTTTGCAAAGGGATTGTGCTTTTGTCCAAGATGTAAAGGAACATTGTGATCAGGTATAGATACCTTTGGTTTTGCACTTTGTAAATGTTCAGCAGGTACAGATACCTCTGTTTTAACAGGGTTACCATCTTTTGTGGTTTTGGGGGTACTGGTTGCAGGTTGTGCAACACCAGCAAAATCAAGTTTGTTTTCCTCTGATGAGGATACATCTGCAGTAACCTTTTGTTTTTCTTTGTCAGCCATTTCTATGAACAATTAATTACACTTCACAACTTCACACCAAATATTTACGCCAACTGTACAGTTCAAACCAATATAAAATAACTATTCACAACAACAAACCAAAAAACTGTTCAACTGATCACCTCAACAGATCATTACAACTTTGTACATACAACCACAGCAACTGCTATCTGATGTAGTAACTCTTAATCAACTTTTGAGTAAGTTACCTGGTGATATGTTTACTGGTGAAATTGAATACTTTAAAGATGGTTTAATTCAACTTATGATACCCAGTTTTAAACAATTCATCATAAAATTCCTAAAATTCAAAACCACAAACACACAACATACAGACATACACACAATAACTCTCTGCTCCGTAGGTCTGTCTACTGTTCAATGGACTGAAAGAAATATTAGTTTGATTAGTGAAATAACTGCATGCTGGTTAGAAAGTGAACTCGGCTTGCTGCTACCTAAATTTACAAACACCTAATTTACAGCTACCTAGAAATAAATAAAACTATAAATAATGAACTTACAATGAAAATATAAATATAGATACAAAAATATATAATTTGCAAAACAAACAATTATCAACCTGAAAAAGAAAAAAGTATACACTAATACAGCAAAACTTTAGAAACTGTCTTGTGCACTATAAATAGAAACAAAAATAGACCTTGGGAATTCCCTTTTTACACCTCAGTAGTAAGTACAGACATTGAGATAACACATTAGACGAAGACAGTAACTTGCACACACAAATATGACAAACAAGTACACAGAATAACACATGGAAATGACCATTTGTATGCACAATTAGTTACAGTACCTTTGCTCCGCAGACCAGTTTACGAATCACGCTGAATAGAATTGGAAGACTCCATTTTGGTCGGTCATTGGTTCGCTGCGCGCATAACTGTGACGTCACGGTTCCGGAAGTATCGGATTCGCCTCTCGGGATCCGCCTGTGAATTTTTTTACACTGTTATGAACACACTTTTCAATACCGGCCAGTTTCAAACAAAACACATTAATGATTTACTGTACACTCAAAGCTGATTTAGATCCATGAATTCACACATAAGATGTATAGAATAGGCCTATAATTCGCTGGATATGGAAATGAAAAGGTCAGCGACTTCTCTATGTCCGCCCTCTCTCCAATCCGCTCCCCGGGTTCTTTTCCTAATTATTCCAATGGATCAGTCTTGGATGCCTGGTTTTCCAATTAACGTGGGCGCCATTTGTAAACCATGTCGGTAGATTCCAGGTTCTTCAGTAAGACATAAGTCAGTAGTAAGGTTTGACCAAGATTTTAATTATTGTAATATATATAAGAAAAACCTGAAATAAAGTCATAATAATTAATAAACATTTACAAATACTTGATGACTTTACTTTTAATTACAAAGATAATAAGAAATATGTATATAAAATAAATATATTTACCAAGCACCACTTGTTAATCAGCTCTAATACAATATAACGTCTATCCCCGTAAAGGGTGTAGCGCCGAGTGTGCATGGAAAACATTTAGTCGCGGGAAAGTTAGTAAAAAGTTATTAATAGAAATAGAACTGGTCAAACCGGAAATGGTCAAGTACGTCACACTAGTAAACATAAATACTCACACGTGGACATTCACACATGGCAACACAAATGTAAACACACACAACAGAAATAATTATAAAATAAAACATTGAAACTGAAACATTTAATTACTTACACTGGTTACACAATTATGAGATCATAATGGATCTAGCACCAGAAAAGACCATCTAAACTCATTTACTAGATCCTGACCTTAAGAGCATTTTTCCCTATTTCAAAAATGTTGATTGACAGCACCATTTTTATTTAATACTATTAAAAGAACTGATCAATACAAATTTCATCTTGAAACAACCTTCCCCTTTCTTGGTTAACATGGAAAATGTGGACTCCATGAGATGTCATTTATTTTGGTGTTAATCTGTCCCAAGTTTCCGTTATTTTGACAAATGGTGTTGCTATGGTTACTAATAATAAAAGTTTCTGTGAAATTCTTTCAAAATGTTACTCCTCCTACAGTTTGGTTTTGATTTCAGTAAAACATAGCACAAGTGCATACTACAGCAAGGATATATTTTCCTTGATTTTAATTTTGAAGAATCGTGGTGCAGTGGATACTAAAAACAGAATACTTGGGAACTAAATGAACATTTGCAATTATTGCTTTCAGGCTATATCAACAAAGATCATTCCTCAAAAGGCTAAAGCTCTCAAAGCTTTTGTGATGAGCATGTAATTTTTTTTTTTTTTTTTTTTTTTGCTTAATTTAAGTAAATGGTGTTTTTGTCAACTTCATTGCAGTTAATATTTGATTTTAATTATTGCAATGGTCACTTAAGGCTATATTTTAATACACAAAAATATTATCTCAAAATCTAAGCATAATCTTGCTTAATGCTACCTGAACCCCTCTCTTTCATCACAGTAGGTAACATGAATAGGAATAATGGATGAGGTCACATAAGAATTACCAATTTTAAAGTATAACTTTCATTGGCAATCTCTTATTACTTAGCATATTTCAAAATCTTTATCTAGATGCATACTTACTACAGAGATGTTTTACCAGGCTGGAAATCTTAATCATCATTAAGCATTTAGGATTGATAATTTATTGGTTCAAAAGAAGTTGAATAACTATTATTTTTGTTTTTTATCAAAGTGTTTGTGATAAAAGTGATTTTTTTTTCCCAGCATACTTGGTCGAATAGTCAGAGTGACAAATGAAGTTGTAGAGTACAGACATTGGATTAAAGTAACATTCCCTCGTAAAATCCCAGAAAACAACATGATGGATTCCAGAAGCAGGAGCTATGCTAGTGTTGCCAATAGCAGCAAAGCGTCGGAATCTAAAAGTGATGTCAGTAATGAAAGCAGCAAGAGGTAGATGGGGCATCTTTAAATCCAAAAGTGAAAGTTGTCTTAGTCCTTCATCTTTCAAATCTCAGTTTTGCTCCTGCTGGGCATTCAGTCATAAGATAAAAAAAAATATTCAGTAACTTAAAATAAATCTAACAAAACTTCAAAATTTTTAGAAATGTGAATAAAATGATGGTAATGTCTTAATGATACAGTGATTCAATAGTTATCATTGAATTTGCCAGTTTTATAGGAAGTCTTATTTACTGGAAACACATTAAGCCTAGGAGTGAAAAAAGACATGACAATCAATACTAAGTCTTCTAGGTCAAGATCTCAGAACAGTTGATTTTGTTGGTAAAAAGAGGAATGAGTTGAGGGAATGTTAGCATAAACAATACATTTATCTTTCTGAAAAAAATAAAGATAAAGTTGTAAGTATTGTATATTCATAATAACTGTTTATTAATTAACAATATTTGTGATTATAGGTGTAATGAGGATGGATCAAAGCCATGCAATCCGGAGAGTGAACAGTCCGACTCGAGTTCTGTGTACAAATCCAGCAGCAGCTCAGCGAGCAGTAGCTCCACTTCTAGTCTTACCAGTGACACAGTAAGTAGTGCAGCTTGGTATATTAATTAACAAAGTAGAGCTACAGTTTGTGAAATTCTTTAGAAGGAAAGAAAGTTATTTTTCCTAGATCTTCATTAAAAGAGACAGAGAATAATTTGGTTGAAGTGAGTACAGTGCGGACTCGTTATTACGGTGACAGTTTAATAAGATAGAACGCTTATTACGTTGTAAATTCAAAGCACAAAACCATTTCTTAACAAATCTATACAAAATAGAACCGTTTATTACGATGTCCTAAAATGCCGGGACTCGGTATTACGATGTGAAAATTCTGTCCAAAATTTTTTTTCACTCCGTGTTTATTCAGTGTTGATCGACGGTAGACACTTAAGGAGACGCTAAATAAACATTGAAACACCTGTGCTCTGACAGAGTGTTAACTTGCAGGGCCGTTAGGTGATTAGTGATGCTTGACTGCACACACCTTGACTGTTCTAGCGAGGTCAGCAGAACTGGAGACATCGTGTCAAAGCCATTGTTAAACAATTAAATTTAAACTGTTTATTTATAAACGTAGTCTCTAGTTTATCTATGTCTGTAAAGTTTATTTTATCTTTTATACTTTGGTTAATAAATAAAATTAATTAATTAAATAAAAGGTTACATTTAATCTTGTGCATGTATGTTAAACACGTATTGTGTAATTTCGTTTGCAATTAAATTGCGGTAATGGACAGCTTGGGTATCAAACATAATTTTGGCCAAATTTGAACTTCACTTACGTTTTAACAGCTTTGATTGTGGCTTGGACTACCTCACAGGTGTCAGCAGAAATACAAATCGATAATTGCTGAACTGCTAATTGAACTCTGTTCAGTAATTTAAAAAATTAAATTTATTTTGACATATAGCTTGTACGTTGTCAAATTCCGTCCTTAAATATGCCAGTCACACTCTTTCATCAGTGGTTCACTGCTGCTCTAAGCTCATTGAACACCCAAAAGCCCATTAAAAATTGTTGTTGTTATGTAGTAAACGACTATAAATTGAATACGAAGACGGCTTGTTGAATTTTTTACGAACGCATTATCTACAGTCAGAAACGAAAGTAAAAGTAAGGAAATGGCGGTAGATAAATGAAGATCCGATAGATCGCCGAAGTTTTTATAAGAAATATACGTATTTCTTTTAAAATGAAAGAAATAGAAGAAATATCACCATGAAGATATCTATTCAAGATAAGTTGTTAATAAATTATATATGTATTAGCGTTTTGATTAGGAATTAGAACAGAAGAAGGGAACAAAAGGGCAAAAATACACCTTCCACAAAAATAACAAACTTTCAAAACGATGTTTTAATGGATTTTATTGGGAACTTTTATTACGTTGCCCTCGGTATTACGATATTTTCCAGTGACAAAATGAACATCGTAATAACGAGACCGCACTGTATAGTGAAAATATGCTGTTTTGAACTGTTCCTTAATGATTTTGAAGAGATGTGTAAGTGATTGTTTAAAAGTGAAAAAAAAGATCTTATAGGTGTTCTTTATAGAAATGGGAAGTTTGTGGAATAGGGAAGAAAGCAGGGAAGTAAAAAAGATTATTCTCATTGTAGGACTCGGAACCTGATCCTCAACAACAGACTGAAATAGAAGTGACAAAATCAACACCCACAACTCCAGTCAAAGTGGAGAAAAAGACAGCTGTTGTCAGTCAGGAGTACACACGTAGTAGAGACAGGGCACATAGCAACAGTAAACAAAGGACAGGTTCATCCAAAAGTCGAGACACTAGTTGTAGTAGTGTGTCCTCCACTCATTCAGCAGGTTCCAACAGAACTAATGTAAACAATGGCCACAGAGGTTATAATAACAGTTACGAGAACCGTGGAAACAGCAATAGAAACTCTGGTCACTATGACAGCGGACCGCCACGAAAAGCATATCACGGAGGAAGTGCTCAAAACAAAAACAGCTATGAAAGTGGTCGCGTTTACACAAGGACGAACAGTAGTAACAAGAAGAAGAAAAACACAGGAAATGGGTATGGTTATAACAAGAGGGACAGTTATCCAAGTGCCACTGCAGGCCACAGGTAACCCCTACTTAGGCCCGGAGTGGCAGTAATCAATGGTGCCCTTCAAGTGTAAGAGGAGATCTTTGTGTGTGTTTTGTGTTACGTGTGTGCTTGTCTATTACTTGGTGCCTCATATATGAGTTCAGGAGGCATAAAAATGAATATGGATAGAAAAAACTTTTTGTGTGTGTTTATGAACATTGGACAAATCTGTAATTGGTATACATGTCTCAAAGATATTATGTTGTAAAATGATGTGAATAAGATTTATTTTGGAGATTCAATTTTTTCTGTACATGTATGTTGAAACCTTTTTTTTTTCAAATACCAAATGTATTTCAACAATCCAAATCATTCACTTTAATAAGAAATATGGTAATTTATGTATGAATTGTTCTTCAAAGGCGTAAAATTGGGTAAAAAGTATATATATCTATTAAATGGGCAGATATTCTTGTTCACATCACAGTCGGATTATGTGATATCAATGATTTATGTGATATATTTTCCATTCTTCACCTTACCATGTTGACAACAAATATCATTTTCCTTTTTTTTTTTTTCTTGATCTCTTTTTTAGGAGTGAAACGGTTCACCGCGGTATCGATTCACCGCGGTATTTTTTCTCGGTTTGATACTCGGTGCAAAATCTCTAATTTTCGGTTCGGTTCATTTTTCGATCGGGATCGTTATTCAGTCGGGTTTGGCATGAGGCAAAACACGTTACTCAGTATAAATAAGTATAGAAAACGTAAATTTTTGATGACTGATAGCTTGTAAATAATTTTTGACAGTCAAATAATTTTAATCAATTTCTTCTAGTCAATTTGCAAATAAAATTCGTAAAATATGTGACTAGATTTGGAAAAAGAAAGCATAAAACAACGTTGAATTTGTTTCTTTCTATCAAAATGTATCGTATCGAAAATAACCGAACCGAGACAAAATTATACAATACGTATCGAACCGTGAAGGAGGTGTATCGTTTCACCCCTACTCTTTTTTTTTTGGTTAAAAATATACCATAGCATTGTATATTTTAATGGATTCAGTGTGTAAAAACATTGCATGAAAAACTGAAAAGACGTTGGACATGATAGTTATTGTTCATAATGTACATTGTTTTTATGAGAAATAATAATGTTGGATTCAAAAGAATCTCTATAATTAAAAGCACAATATAAAATATGCAAAGGTCTTGATTCACTTTTTATCATGTCATTTTATTTTCAAACAATGTTGTGTTGTTTTTAAATACTGTTTTAATATGTATTTCGGCTTGTTTTAAAGCTGTATTTTAAACAAGTTGTGTTGTTTGAGAGTCGTGTTGAACACAGACTTTCAAAAAAAAAGTCCGTTTTCTACACAGATCATGTGTCAATTATTTCTCTTTGTGCCTTTTCATGAATGAACTACTGTAAAAATTTAATAGGTGCTTTTTATACACATCAGAACAGACCTAAAAACTTACCGCTTACTGTGCCAGCAATCAGGAAATAGTGCTGTCCATTCTGTATGGCTATTCTTTTTTTTTTTTTTTTTGCTTTTAAAGTATCTGTTGCAATATGTTCTTTATTTTTACTATTTTCAAATTAAAGAAGAGATTGCTCTTATTTTGTATCCTAAATTTCTCTCTCTCTCTCTCTCTAGTATTTTCTGTCTTTCTCTCTATCTTTAGTATTTTTTAGCACAGTTGATACTTAAAGTTTTTATTTTGCCTAGACAATTTAACCGTAGTTTCCAAAATTGAAAGCCAGATCCTTTGAAATGACAGCTATTGACATTTTTTTTCATGTGTGTGTATATACAAGCCTTTGTGGTACATGTACATGTATTGATATTAATAATATTGTGCAATTATTCTGGTTATTAGAGAATTAGAATGTGGAAAAGAAAGAGGACCAATTGATTAAAGTTCTGTTTGTTTAAATGTATTATACGTTCATTGGACACCCATTAGATCATGCATGGGTTAAAAAAAAAGTACAAAATCAAAAAAAAAAAAAGTGTATTATATTGATTGGAAAAGAAAAATCAATGCATCATATTTGTTTGGAACCTATATTTAACATAGTGATTTTATGTATGTGTATATGTGGAACAAACTGTAGCAGAGCACATGAAGTTATTAAGTCTGTGTTTCTTTTATTTTTCTTCTCAATTTAGGTTGATAAATTTTATATCAAATTGGTATCCTATTAATGAAATGACTATGGTGTAATTTAAAGATGATCCTTGAAATCCATTTCTCGAGAAACTGGGGTAGACTGATGAAGTGTTAAGTAATCTTTTTAGATATTTGGTCATTGGCAAGGATAATGTCTCATGTTAATTATGAGATAAGTGTTGATAGAGTGTTTGTGTTCATTGTTAATTCACTGTTTTGTCAAACTTGGTTTACAGGCATTGACCCTTGTGTAAAAGTGAAAGATGAATGAAGTGTAAAATTATATTAAGACAATCCATTTTGGTGATAATGAAAAAAAAAATCTCCACCATTCACATCCAATTTGTGGTATTTGATTTTAATATTTTAAAATCTTTTTTTTAAAAAACGTTCTCTCATGTTCTTTCTTCCTTTGCTCTGGATTTAAAACTGTGACAATTAACTGTATTTTTTTCATATTTCTAAAGTTATCGGAACACATATCTGCCAGTACATTTGTAACTGTTATGTAATCTCTAGTCATTTTTCTTATACCCAGCTGTTTATTTAAGTACATGTAGAATTCCAGACGTGGTACTCTAGGGAATTAAGTTCATATTGTGGCAGCAGTTTAATTCAAATAAATATATGTTTCTTGTATTGATGAACATCAGGTGTGAAATTAGCATTTCAGTTCTGGGGGGAAGGGATAAAATAATAATTTTAGTTTTTATGTGAAATGAAAATGCCTTCGACTTCATGTGATTCTCAAGTTTATAATTTTTGTGCATAGAAAAGATCTGTGCCATTTTTCAGTTATAATTATTGTTGATATGTTTTATTTCACAATGTTAAATTTGTCATCATTTTTGTATGAAAGAAAAAACACAAAAAAATTTGAAAAAAATAAAGGCATTTAAAAATAACCATGTTTTCTTTATTATTTAGTGAATTGTTTTAATTATTGCTAAACAATTCAGGCATAGTCAATGTGCAATATTTTATCTTGTTTGGTGATGCATGAACAATCAAGCAGGCATTAATAATGATATAAGCAGAATCTAGTTGTAGCCAGAAGTCGGGTGGGCTTATATAACACAAAATTGTACTAATAGAGATTTTTAAGAAGAGTGCAAATTCCGCATGTGATTAACTGATTTAAATTGTATGTGGAAACAGTGGCTTGTGACATGTACAAACTTTTTCATCTTTGATTTAGAAAAAAATATTTGAAGGTAAAAATTAAACATGACTTATTTGAATGACTGCGAGTAAAATAGTTCACAATACGGAACATCGGGACTTATGCAATTGGACATCATTTCCCAACATTACGCAGAGGTCTGTTAGGGGGTTCTTTTTGGTGAACAATGATGGCGATCGTGTGGATATTGAAAACAGTGGCATTACTTTACTTCTTCCCAAATTTGTAGTGTTTTGCTAGAAGGGAATAGAATATTCCATCAAATTCTAGATTTGCTCGAAGTTAATTTAGCCAGACCCCTTTCTTTAGGCCCTCGAGTCACGTGACACTAGCAAACCATCGGAACAATTGATAGCTGAACGGCCATGGTGGAGAAGAACAGTGAAGTAACCGACGTTCAGAGGTAAAATATATACATTTATCGTATGTTGTTATATGTGTTATATTTGTTTTACATTAACATAGTTCCAACAAAATGTAAACTTTGTTTTATAGGTAAAAGAAGGTCTTTTCCGTCTTGTGTATTTATTTTTAACTCGAGAATTCCCCCATATCCATTCGGATATCCTCGGATTTATTTACGTAGATTCTTTCATCAATGGGGTTCGAGTACTGAAGAACTTTACATGGATGTAATTTCTTATTTAAAAGGCTATTTCAGGGCGCTGTTGCATGTATTTGGGATAATTTTGTAAGTATTTTAAGTTGGTACTTTCTCCGTTGTATCGACACACACTGTCCTGCCCAGCAACATTATAGTTACAAAGCGTTTGACATAGCAGAGGGATAAGGCAGTATATAACTTGTTGGGGTCAGAATGTCATGGCACAGTGACCCAAATAAGTTTTCTTGTTTTGAGACTTTGTTATTACTACGTGTGTTCTTTATTATCAAAAGAAATATACTTTTAATTTCACTTTAACTTTCCAAGATTTTTTTTTTTAAATTTACACAGAATTTTGCAGGCTTTCTTTAAAAGGAAAATGTTCACCAGGTCACAGTGATATCAAACCTCTGTCAACATGGCCAATGAAGCCCCAGAATTTAACCCAATAAAACAATAGGAATGTAGGCATACTTATTATAAAGATTAATAACAAATCAAACAGCCCATGGGATGGGAGGGAGAGGGATGGTTCCAAACATCTTCAATCAACTAAATAAAAGTACTGGTTAAGTACTTATTATTCACAAATTATTTTTCTATTACCAGTACTAAAATTACCCTATGTGGAATTTTTAGCAGGATACAAATTAAGCGATTAATCCTCAAAATGTGGTACTTATTTTAAGAAGTAAATTTTAGTCAGTTTATAATGCTGATATTACCACCAATATGGAATAAAATGTTAGCGATATTAAATTTTAGGGATTTTAACACCATCACTAAGAATGTCAAAATTAAATCTTCACTACGAATGCTGTTTATATGATATTTTTAAAATGTGTATTTTTAATTTTTGACATTTCAGTTGTAGTGCAGTTTACCCTTCAAGCTGGTTTTCGTGGAGGCCTACCTCAATGGCTAAGCTTGCACAAGCTGAAAGAAAAATTCTGCAAGGTTAGAAGTCCCAAATACAGATTAAATTGTTAAAGTTATTAGTTAATTAGTAACCATGGTAACAGCGATATTCTACACTACAGTCTTCAGCAGTACCTGACCTTGTTACTAGTATTTAGAGTTTTTATTAAAGTTTTATATTGCTCAACTTTTCAGACAGTCTACAAATTCTGTACAAGTCGCACTAAACAAATACTTCTATTATTTTACTGTACAGCATTTTTGAGGAAAACAACATATGATACAAAGTATGTGACATTACCGAACACCCATCATAGACTGTGGACATTAACAGTGGACCACAAAGACAATGAGACCAATCAGAAAAAAGTTCCTCTTGTCATGGTCCATGGAATGGGAGGAGGGATTGGACTGTGGGCCCAAAACCTTGGTCCCCTCAGTGAAAACCGTCCATTGTATGCTTTTGATGTGTTGGGATTTGGACGAAGCTCAAGACCACATTTTAGTTCAAAACCTGAAAAAACTGAACAGCAGTTTGTGGAATCTATAGAAGAATGGAGAAAAGAAATGAATATCCAAGAAATGGTTTTACTGGGGCATAGCTTGGGAGCATACATCTCTGGGGCATACAGTTTAAAGTACCCAGACCGGGTCAAGCATCTTGTACTGGTGGATGCCTGGGGGTTTCCAGAGAAACCTCCTGAAGACCAACAGAGGCCAATACCCATGTGGATTAAGGTTATAGCCACTATTATAAAACCTTTCAATCCACTGGCTGTTCTACGTGTGGCAGGACCATTTGGTTTGTATATTGATATTGTATATTGCATTATGGAGGACTGACCCTCTGCTAAAAGCATATCCTCAAAAATTGTAAAATTATCGTTTCTTTTATGATATTTTCATCACCTAAAGTATGTCTCAAATTTTGCCCTGCATAGCATACATAATTCCTTGCGTTTCATTTTTATCGCCCTTAATCAACATGCACTGTTTCAGAAATACATGCAATCCATATTTAATCGAGCAGAGGGACAGTCTCCATTCATGTAATAAAAAAAAATTGATAAAAAACATGTATGAATGTGAATACTGTCCAGAAATATATATATATAATCAGTCAGGGGCATAATGCAAACAAGTTATTGTCAAAAATAACTCAAATGAGTTATTTTTTTGTCACAGTGAGTTACCTCCCTTTGCTATGACCTACTTTTTCCCAGCATTAGTAACTCAAACCCGTTATCTTTCCAAAATAGTTTCAATAAATTAATAACTTGTTTAAGTTATTTTGTGTCATTCCTCCCTAACTTCACACCCTGTACACCAAAGGTTTTTGCTCGTGCACCAAGACAAAAATAAATGTTTGATAAAATTTAAACCTTGCTCAATCCAGAAAAAATGTTCAAAGTCTTGGGAAAATTGGGGAAAGTTTTTAATTCAATGATAAAAACTGGACATATAAACCATGTAAATAAAACCACAAAATAAGGATTAAAATGCTGTTTATCTCCACCTCCTCACCAATTCTCTATTGGAGTCGGTGCACTCCATCTAGTATTACATAATGGAATCCCAAAATGCAATGCATATTGGCAGGAAATACAAAACTCCCAAGAAATCAATGTCCAAGTAGGATATAAAAATAACTTATTTTAGTTATTATTAAAAAAAATTTCGTGTGTGTAAAATAACTTATTTTAGTTATTTTTCTGATAACTTGTTTGAGTTATACCCATGACTGATAATACTGTCCATTTATACTAAAACAACTCAAAAATAATGCTCTTGTTGGAGAGTTATTCCCCTTGATTTCTATTATTGACATATGCATTGTTTAATGATAACATTTAAGATTTAGTATTTTAAGTTTATAGATTTGTATTCTAGGACCAGGACTAGTGAGACGATTTAGACCAGACCTACAGGACAAGTTTTCAGACACCCTGGAAGATGATACAATATTTGATTACATCTATCACTGTAACGCACAGTCACCAAGGTAAAAATATCCATCCAGTTACAATAGGATAAGGCAGAAAATGAAAATATATTCTGCAAAATATGCTTATAAATTTACATCCACTGAATATTATTGCCTTTATTTCTTACGAAAACCATTGCTGTTTATCAGACAGTAAATGACGCTAAGCAAGCCACCTGCATAGATTTCTTGAGCAACGGCTGTTGACATATACATCTCTAATACAATATTTAACATATTTGATTCTACTTTGAATGTTTTTTTTTATACAGATATAAATATAAACAATAAAATGTCTTTGTTTGTTAATTAACGTCACAGCTATTGAAAAAAAAAATTACCTGACCGGCTTATGTATTTTTTTCTGCAACAGCTGCAACATTAATTCTCGTACTAACAACCAAAGGAAGCATTTTATTGTTTAAAACAAAGTGCCAGAGATGGACATTTGTGCTTCATTATAAATGTAATTCATTAAATCTATTCAGTTCACAATATATTTTAAAGCCATGGGTAATGAAAATTACTTTGCTGTAAGAGTCCATTCATTAGAAGTGTGTTTACTTAATGTAAGCTTGTTTTACAGTACATGTATTTCTACCCAGTTATGCAACAAAGAGCAATACCAAAGAAGTGAACACTCATATTTAAGATTAACAATACTGGTATTCAAGATACATCTTCTACATGTATATAATTCCGTGCTGTCCATAAGATTAATTATGCTTACTCTTTATAGTGGTGAGACAGCTTTCAAAAACTTGAATACCTCGTTTGGTTGGGCTAAAAACCCAATGATCCATCGTTTACCTGACCTGAAGAAGGATGTACCGGTCACTCTGGTGTATGGGTCCAAATCCTGGGTGGACAGTAACACAGGTTACCACATCAAGTACCTCAGGAATGAAAGCTTTGTAGAAGTGGCTGTGAGTGATTTATCATATATTACCTTCTTGGTCAAAGTTCACATAAATTCAGAGACATTACAGGCATTGCTTGGGTTTTATAAAAAAGATTTCAATCAAGATCATTTTAATACTTTCAGCATCTTAGCTTTAATTGTTTAAATATAAATATATTTTCATTTATCATTCAGTTTTAAAAGGTAAATGAATGGAAAGAAATATGAGCTGATATTACAGATTAAGATTTTAATTATAAGATGAGATGTATTTCTACAACTTAGAAAGGGATTATTATTTTTTTTAATCCAATATATATATAGGTTGTACGTGGAGCTGGTCATCATGTCTACGCCGATAAACCAGACCCGTTTAACAAACTGATTCAGAGGGTTTGTGACGCAGTAGACAATAATACAAACCCCAAACCTCTGAAATTTCGGGAAAGTTTCAAAGCTTCAAGTGACTCATCTACACACACATCTAAGACAATCTCAGAATCCAAGAGTTCAAAAAACTTGGTGACAGAGGAAACTCCAGACAATGAGGACAAGGAAACAGTTCCTGCTCAAGTTTTATAGCATATGATGGTGCCAATTTATTGTTTTCATTAGTTTTCTTTAGTCTTAATTTATTTTTCATTTGGGCTTTTTAATTGTTTTTCTTTTTATGCTCACGGGTCTTGATTAAGAATCACCAAATGAATTGTTTAACTCTATTTTTTTAGATTCAAAAATAATTTTATGATTTTTTTTAAAAAAAGATTTTAAGCTTGTTCTGTAGATCAAGTTGTCAAATATTTTTACTCTTTCTTTATGAGGTGGTTTTAAATGGTATAAAATGTATAACTTGAGCTGATGAACAATTACATATAGAATTTATTTGCTTAATTAGAAAAGTTTTATGTTAGTTAATTTATTTTCAATGTTACTTGTTGTTACAGAAATATATAATATTAACAATAACTGTATGTAATGAAAAACATTTGAAAACTGTTGAGAAGGATTCAGCTACATAAAGAGTAGTTATGAATTACATGCATACATTGCAATTGAAGTCAGAGGGGCATTATCAAAGAGTATATTTGGATCCAAATTGACAGCACATTTTCAGGATTTTTTAATTATTTTTATCACAGTGGTATTTTATTTGATTGATCTCCAAATTTATCACTTCATTTTGTTCTTATTTCATGTACCTTAATTAATTTAATAGTTGAAAGCACTTCTCTTGTAACTATGGACATTCACCTCTGTTCAAAATATCTGTATTTGAGTTATCTTACTTTGTACATGAAAGCTATTTTTATTTTATTTGCCATGCACACAGTTCTCAATTCGAATAATTCAATGTACATAAACCAAATGTGCCCATTTTGAGAAATGTAGTCCCAATATATAAAAATGTATTTTTCCATGACAAAAGCTAGAACATTTCATGAGTATATATATTTTTTGCTCTAATTTCAATGTTTATGCAATGTGCTTCTATATTGTTACACCAAATAAATAGAAAAAAAAAACTTTTTTGTACCTTTTAAAAAAAAAATCTTTGAAGTAAAAGCTTTAGAAAAAATAATTTAGACTGTTAATCAGCAAGCTGACACTGGGACAGCAAAAAAAAAAAAAGAAAAATGAAAAGTTTTTTTACCCTTTCTTTCAAGGATAATGTATATAGCAATTGCTTTCTAGTTCATACAATTTACTAATGAGCTCAGCAAAGCAGCAGTGAAACTCATGTCAACGGAAACATAAAGGAAGTCTCTTATCAATTATAGAGCTGCACTGATAATTAAACTTTGTCACCTCAAGACTTTTTATCCCGAGAATTACACATATAAGGCAGAATTGATGATAAAACACAAATTTTTTTTTATTTGTTAAATGCTTTTGTTTCTAAAATTATCAACTGAAAAATGAAGTACAGGTACTGGGGAAGAAAACAGATCCTTGCTAGAAAAATAGATTGTTGCACAAAATCACTAGGAAAAATTAAGTGTTTGATATATACATGTAATATATTTGCCTAGAACAAACTTAATAGCTACCGGTGATTTGCCTATTCACTGAGACATCTATTACTAATAGTTAGTACGTAGTTAACATCTGAAATTCAAAAGCAAAGAAAAGTGTACTGATACATATGAGGACATATATGTAAACAATTTATTGCAGTAAACACTGTACATCTATATCCTATGGTAATTTTATTTTTAAAGAGCAGCAAAATGATCATATATTTTTGCAAATATCGGTAAGCATACAAATACTTTCGCTGATTTGATATACAATGTCAATGCCAAACACATTTATAAAAAATGAAGAGAAGCTAAACGGTTTAAATAACAAAATGAGAAACCTGACAGCAAAGGATTACAGCTAAGTAAAAGTCAGATCCAGACCTCGCTTTTCTTTTAACTTACTTTATCTTTATAATACATGTACATGCCAAAAAAAAAAAAGGACAGAATTAGAAGTAGAAGCAGTTCAATAAAGAAATGGTTAAAATAAAAATAGACTTTCCTTTAAAATGATTTGGAATTATGCACATTTAAGGGACAGGGATGCAATTTTGAAGTAAACTTTAAATTTCTATTAAAAATCAAGAGGGGTATGATAAACCCTACTAACCATGCTGCTACTGTGCTAGCATCAAAATGTCATGGATTTGATCAACCCAACAAAAAATCACTTCATAGGAATTTTAACATTAATTCATCGTGCATTAAAAAATCTTAACGACGCTTTTTTTTCCATTCTTTGCGAGCTTTTGTAACTTTAACTGTGTTTATACAATACCAAACACAAAAAACAATGATAAAAACATAAATCAAGAACCAAAACAAATGATGCAGGGCAGAAGAAATGGAGTCACAATAACTGTTGATATTCAACAAAAACTGAAATGGAAACATCAACAATTTAAACAAAAGCAAAGCAATTAATTCAATGATGTCCCACAAGAAGTTCAGAATTGCACTTGGTATTGCTGTAATATAACTGGAGGAAGAGTTCAGACCCATGTAGAACACAAAGCCAACAGTGATTATCCCAATTAGAACAAACATCCAATACTTCTGCAGAGGAATCCTGTGGCATCGTGGGAGACTGCTTAGGTATCCTGGCGGTTGATTTTTAGCTTCATCTAAAAGACAATTATATCTTATTGTTTTGCATAATATTAAATAAATACTAAAGTATTCTTCATTCTTGAAAGTACGGTGTTTTCTTTTGAAGGAAAGTGTTAAATTAGGAAATGGGTCTATTCTGGCCCATGGCATTTTTCCATTACATGTATATTCAAATGATTTCAAGAAACATTCTTAATTATAACTGAAAAGAAAAAATACATTTATACAAGATCCTTTCAACAATAATAACCAGCTCCATGCTGGTAATTTGCTTTTTGATAAGTCAGTAAATTTGCTACACATGTACCAGAATCATGTTTTCTTTCTTCCAAACCAAAGATAGACTGCAAACTGTCAATGGGTCTTCTGCAGTCTGGACATTCTCTAGCGTTTTCAGACCAAGATTCAATACAATCTTTGCAGAAAACATGACCACAAGGTACACAGCAGCGGGGGTTGGTTCTGTTTTCCAGGCAGATTGAGCAGGATGACATGACTCAGATTCAGTTTAATCTACAAAAGACATGCTACTTATTTCTAGTCCATCATAACTTCATCGCATAAAACTTTGTCTCTGCTTATCCCAAATTAAATACATGTATATGAAATGTAAATATTATGTATAATAAGAGGATACTGTGTATATTATTTCGAAATTAAGTTCCCCATTAAAAAGTGAGACATTCTACGATAAATGGACCAATTCAGAGTAAAAAACATGAAAAAAATAATTGTTTCAAATAGCAAAATGAACATCATAATTCTCTAAAGGACCTATCAGTGAACTTGAGAACAAAGAATTGTCCAAAAATCTGGCATTGTTAACTTTTTACAAATATTTCAAGATACCATTGATTTTAAGGTAATGTTACGGAAGTTAATGCTTGATCAAGCCATATTATTTTTTAAATAAAGCTGAATTTGACCAATTTTTTTGTTTCTGATGTTCAGTAAAGAATGCTTAAATATGATTCATGAAGTCTCGCATAAATCCGAATTTAAATCAAATTTTCGGGAAAAATATCGTTACGGAAGTTAATTTCCAGCAATAAAAGTTAAAATTCTCTTCAATAGTTAAAATCAAAGTTTGTTTTAGGATATTAAACAAAAATATGAAGCATTTTGCTCCAAAATAATCAAAACTTTTATACCTTAAATGCAAAAACTTTCCTGAATTACCGTTACGGAAGTCAATTTTTTAAGAGAGACAACTGTTTTTGTCTAATTCATTTTGTTATGTCAAAAATGTAATCGTGTAAAATAGCTGACTCGCAACTAGAATCGATGATATAAGGTTCCGTGGTCACTTTCAGATAAGTTTCAGTTCTTTTTGAAATCTGCATTTTATGCGTGAAATTTAAAACAAAATAGTTACGGAAGTTAATCGATTTTAAGCAACATGCTTATAAATTCGCATGGAAGGAGATCTATGCATTTCTTTGCGAGAAGTGGTTTGATTTCTTTTTATATAGGATAAAAGACATTTTTTAACATTCATTGCACTTTATTCGGAACGATTTTACGGCTAAAAATTTCATCTTGAAATTTGTATATAAATGAAGCGACATTAAGATTTGCAGTGGAATACGTTTTTCAACATTACATTATGTTCATATCAAATCTTTAACTGCATATATATCAGTGAATATTTACAAAACCATGTGTGTATTTTAAGTCTTAGAGTTGAAATCGACCTTTAAATTTATAATTAAGATATTACAATTGTAAATTTGCAAGCGACATAAAAAATTCTTAATTGGTCATGTTTTTGTAGAATGACTGTTCAGTGTAAGTTGTCATCAACTGAAATTTTATATACAGATACTTTTTATGATATGTCGACTTACCAATCGCTAAATTTTAATACAATTTCGTCATTTTCTTTGGTACATACTGAAATATTGGTCCTTAATTGATCATGTTTTTGTAGAATGACTGTTCAGTGTAAGTTGTCATCAACTGAAATTTTATATACAGATACTTTTTATGATATGTCGACTTACCAATCGCTAAATTTTAATACAATTTCGTCATTTTCTTTGGTACATACTGAAATATTGGTCCTTGTTTTTTTTTTCTATTTATGTCATACACTAACAGGAAATACTACTAATGTAAGTAAAGCTAAAACAAGATCAGGACAAACTATAATTTTCCGGTCATTTATGCGCCTATGTTCTACTGCAAAGACTGACTAAAAGGTTGATAATTAAGAAAATTTAGGTCTTAAGGGGGTTGGGTGAGATCCCCTGAAATTTTTGAGCGGTTAACTTTATTTTGTAAAGTAACCTAAAAAAATGACTACGGACTCTAGACACGGACTCGACCCCTGGTAATCAAACTCAAAAGTCCATTGAAACAATACAAATCGGGAGCAGACCAAACACGGGCCTCTGAAGAACATCAGAGGTGGGATCAGGTGCCATGGAGGAGTAAGCATCCCCCTGTCGACCGATCACAACTGCCGTGTGCTCATTGTCATGATCGGGCAAACGAAAAAATCCGTAGACCTATCAATTAGTATGAAAAAAACGTCAGTCAGCATACGACTTAATTATAGATTGTATTTGCTAACAGTGTCATTGTACCGAATGTACCGACCATAGAACTTGCGAAATGATGACATTAAACGAGACTATTGATACCTTTGTTTCATCAACTTGTTTGTTAAAAGCTTGCCTCACGTGGAGCATGTTCTTGCGTATCGAATCATCTGGGAGATATTTATAAACCCCATTTGCAAGTGATAAGGGTATATTGTTACATAAGCTTGACGATAGAAAAGTTGAAGTCATCACGTTTATCTTAAAGGTTTGTTGTTAGGTAACCATTAACGTCTTTTTCTAGTAAAATATCCAAATATGAAACAGAGGTGTCAGACTCTGTGGTATCTTTTATCTTAAGTTCACTGGGATATAATTTATCGAGTCGACATATGAATGGAAGCATAACTGTTGTTAATTGATAATACGTCGTCGATCACTCTTAACTAAATATCGAGAAGGCCACAAGTGTCTTCTTCTCATGTATGTTTTTGAATGAATTCTCTATTTCCTTATTAATGACATATAACATACAGACTTGACCCTAGTTAGGGAGACAAAACTTTGGCACAAAGATTGCTACTGAGAAGAGGTTGTCTCATGACCCTTAGCCAAAGGGTTGTTTGGGCCATTACTTAATTTTTAAGGAAGAGAGATAATTGAAACAAGGGCTGATTAGGGTCAGAGAACTTGTCATGACCCTGAAACAAAGTCATTACCATATAGTGAAGGACACAGGGTTCCAAAGTGCAAAATTCTTGTCGGGGTGATTTTTTTTTTAAATGGAGAGGCATCAGAAGTTCATATATACTTGATACAAAGAATGCTTATGATCAGAGAGTGTGTCATATCCTTTTAAAATGTTGACTAATGTAATGGAGAAATATTAGGGTAGACATTTATACCAAGCACAAGTCGCCCGCGTGGCGAAGTGGTTAGAGCACATCTGCACTAGAGTCGCGATGTAAGGAGTTAATCCTTATGTCGCGGGTTCGATCCCACGGCGGGACGTGGAGGCCGGTCCTTCATATGAGACCATATAAACCGAGGTCCCGTGTCACAGTAGGTGCTGGCACAAAAAAGATTCCTCAGTGCTCAATTGCCCTGAGTGCCGAGTATAGGTCAAAATTTGCAGTTAAAATAATTTCTGGACACCATTTCAAGGACATACGCAACGTAGTTTTAAAATTTTCTTATCCCCTGTATGAATAATTGAAGGACAATCGTGCGATTGTATGATTCCTGGTAATGCTGTGGACCTTTTCTGAATCAAATTTTGAGGAAATACTAGTACCTGCTAAACCTAATTCAGTATTTATCCACCCCTCCTAATTTTTCTTTTAAAAATACAATGATTTTCATTATTTGACACCTGTTCAAAACTCCTGGAAATATAAACTGATTTTTTGTTTAAGAACATCTGATGATAAATTGCTTTTTCTTCATCGGAAAACTTTTAATGGGAAAGGTACATTGTAAAGTATATGCACATTGCGTATGACCTTAATGCGTAAATACATATGTACATGTAGTATAGAAGCTCAGCCTAGCCCAAAGTTGCTTAATGTGTCTTGTTCTGAGATGATACATAATGGACAAAGTCAAAAAATTCAAAAATGTTTTGTCCCGGCAATGGCTATCTATATCGCAGAAATATTCCTTTAACCAGAAGATAAATCATAATCCTGAGAACGCACTTAGACTGCACGAAACGGGGATTATAATTTAGAACTTTTTAAATGCACATTTTCAGAAATGCCTATTTCATGTTGTGGATATGATTAAGAGTTTGTTGTTGTTTTTTTTAATGCAACGCTGTACTTTGTCGTTCTCTCGATTTTTTTTTTTTGGAAGTTGCAATCATGGACACAGAAGACAATGCAAATTAATACCAAGTACAGGTTTACACTTTGTATCATTTAATCATTAATGAACATACTGTTGAACACCAAATTTAAGCGACACCTTATTTTCTCGTGATAGGTATTCGTATAAGCGAGACAAAATTTTCACAAAATCTGGTTATTGGCGTAGATAATCTATGCTAAAAATATACGCGAGAATGAAATTTTTGCGAGGAGTCAGTCTTGCGTAATTACGCAAAAATATTTTTTTGCAAATAAATAGTAATTTACGGTATTAATTTTATACAGGAAAAAAGGGTATTGTGATTGAAAGTAAAGCATCATCGTTAAAGAATAAATAAAACAACAATTGTTTCAATTCAATTTCAAATGAATTCCCTCAGTTTATTGAATTCTAAATGCATTTCTTACCACCGGTATACATGACACAGCATCGTCAAATTGTTCAACAGTAAACGAACTATGATTTTTCCTCTTAGAAATGTCCATGGAATCGATATGTACATACATATCTAACCATCACAGATACATAATTATTGAAAGCATACATGTTTTATGACAGAACAAGGAGGGTTATGTCTCTACTTGCGGTCCGATGATCTCTCAATCAAAGGGATCTCCCTGTAAACATCAAATATCAAATCACTTGAAATCCAGGAAAGTTGATGAGATTAATATAAGGACAGGTAAAATTTTGACTTTGATGATGTATCAGTGAAATAAGTTTTAATTAAGATATAGTTTGATCATTCTCGTCAGGGCTGGCTTCTTGTGATCGCGACGGAGCCGAGCTTTTGAAGTGTGTGCGTGTTCGCCTACAATAAAGTAAAGAATGGCCATTTGATTTTGTTTGATCGTAAATCTTCTTAATGTTGCTGATGTACAGAATCTTGTTATTATCTTCAGAGAGAGAGAGAGAGAGAGAGAGAGAGCGCAAGCACATCTTTTAAATATCATAACAACTCTTTAAATCCCTTATATGGGTTATTCAACAAAATTCATATATAAAACAGTTAAAAATTCTGTACGTATATTCGTTTTCATAAATAAACAAGATGTGTTTGTGAAACACTGATGCCCCCGTATGGCAGCTTATGGCGAAGGTTAAAGTTTCTTCAAATGCAAGTCAAAATCCAGGCCAAAAGATAAGAAATGTTGATACCCAAAGAAAGGTCTTGTCTCGAGGAATACACCTATGAAATTTGAAAGACCTAGATACAACTGTTCAGAAGTTATGGCGAAGGTTTAAGTTTTTTGAATAAAAGTCAAACGTCAAGGTCAAGGTCAAAGTGATTGGTATCCAAAGGAAGATCTTGTCACAATGATTACATATGTGAAGTATGAAAGCCCTAGCTCCAACCATTCAAAAGTTATGGCCAAGGTTAAAGTTTTTCAAAAGTAGATCAAACTCCTAGGTCAAGGTCAAAGGGTCAAATAGGTTGGTATACAAAGGAAGGGCTTGTCACAAGGATTACATATGTGAAGTAAGAAAGCCCTAGCATCAACCATTCAAAAGTTATGGCCAAGGTTAAAGTTTTTCAAAAGTAGGTCAAACTCCTAGGTCAAGGTCAAAAGGTCAAAGTTGTTGGTATCCAAAGGAAGGTCTTGTCGCAAGGATTACATATGTGAAGTATGAAAGCCCTAGCTCCAACCATTCAAAAGTTATGGCCAAGGTTAAAGTTTTTCAAATGTACGTCAAACTCCTAGGTCAAGGTCAAAGGGTCAAATTGGTTGATATCCAGAGGAAGGTCTTGTCACAAGGAATACACATGTGAAGTTTGAAACCCTAAGCACCAACTGTTCAAAAGTTATGGCCAAGGTTAAAGTTTTTCAAAAGTAGGTCAAACTCCAAGGTCAAGGTCAAAAGGTCAAAGTTGTTGGTATCCAAAGGAAGGCCTTGTCACAAAGAATACACATGTGAAGTTTGAAACCCCAAGCACCAACTGTTCAGAAGTTATGGCTAAGGTTAAAGTCTCATAAAATTTTGCAAAAGTAGGTCAAACTCCAAGGTCAAGGTCAAAAGGTCAAATATGATGGTACCCAAAGAAAGGTCTTGTCACAAGGAATACACATGTGAAATATGAAAGTCATAGCTCCAACCAATCAAAAGTTATGGGCAAGGTTAAAGTTGACAACAGACAGACAGAAAAACAGACAAACAGACAAACGGACAAACAGACAAACGGACAAACAGATAAACAGACAAACAGACAAACAGACAGACAGGACAAAAACAATATACCCCCGGGATCTTTCGATCCGGGGGCATAAAAAAGGAAATTGACATATGAATCATTCTTAAATACCTTTATAAAATTTTTAAAATATCTTTTACTTAGAGTTGTTTCCCTTTTACGAAAATCTTTCTTAAAAATATTGTCCCCATCTTCCAACTATTCAAAACCTTTTTTTATTCTTATATTTATGTTATCATAAAAATAAAATATTAAACAGACTTTCGAAAGGAAATTCGAACTACTTCCCAAAAGCTACATATTTTGTTTTCTGTATTTTGTCCGCGTGTATATCCGCATTGCTGTATAAGTAATTTTAAGTCATCATATCACTCAGTTTCCAATACAGAAAATGAGAGGGGTGATACGAAATCAGTTACTAGTATCTCTGCCTGCTCACATACATATATTCATAAATACATATTTTACAAACCAAGAGGTTTCATTGAAATGTTGATGATGAAATGTAATGATGTTTTATTACTTAATCGTGCCGTGTATCCCATTTTTCTCTTTTCTCATAAAAACGGTAATCACTCGAATAATTTTTTGTTCTGCTTAACTTTTTTTGCGTTATGTAAATACAGTTCATCGATGTTATGTACCTGTTAAATAACTGTAATATAATATATGCTTTATATGAATGTACTGATACACATTGTGCCTTGTGGAGAACGCTTATATAGCAATACCTAGCTGCCTAATCCATTCATGTTCAATACAAAAGAATCAATTTCAAAGAATTGTATCCCCCGTTTTTTGGTGTATGCGTGGTTGGGATGCAAATATTTATGGCATGTTGTAACTATCTTCATAACTGTCTTCATTGTTTGTGTGTCCTGTCCTGGCTGTCCATAATACAAGGGAAAAAAAGATTTAAATGTTTTTAAAAAAACGTTACAAGATTAAAGTTTCTTGAAACTGCATTAAATATAAGACCATGTTCATGAGGTAAAATGTCATAAAACAATCCGAAAGGTCTTGTCACAAGTATTGTATATAATGCATATATAAAAAGATATATGTAATGCATATATGAAGAAAAGAAAGCCCCGTCTCTTCTGTAGCAATCGTTACAGCTATAGTTAAAATTTTAGTTAAGTAGGTCAAACTTCTAGGCAAGGTCATGAAATCAAAAATTATTGTTCTTTCTGAAATGTGTTATCACAATTAATGTATTTTTTTATTGTATGTAAAAAATGAAAGCCCTATCCTCTCTCATTCAAAAGTTAATTATTACCAATGTTAAGAATTTTGATACATGTAAGTACTGTAAGTTGAACTTTAAGGTCAAGGTCCCGAGGTTCAAAATCATTTTGCATTTGAAAAGGACTTGTCACAAGTAATGCACATGTGAAATATAAAAGCCCCATCAGTTCTCATTCAAAAGTTGACCTATTTTTGTTGACAGACAGACTGACAGACGAATACGATTTAATGTCCCTTCGTTTCGCGGAAGTGGGAGAGAATGTGTTCAGTTGCATTTGGGAAAAGGAGGGATGCAAACTCAAGGGTTAAGGGGAATCACTGAGTTGAAAAGACAACAACCAATTAGTTTTTAAAAATAATATACTACATATATATATAAAATTTCATCATTATGTAATATAACATTTTGTACTGATGTCGACGCAAGCTAAATTAAATTTTCTATAGAAAAAAAACTCATGATTATTTATCGAAACGTTGCACATGTACGTGTCTTTTTTTTTCTTTTTAGCTGAAATTCACCATTCCATTCTTTTTGTCTTCTGTAATGGTTCATGAAATATAATTCTGACTGCAAAACTAAAATTATTTTAAAAAGACAGATTCGTAAAGGTACATTAATATATTTGAATCATTTAGAATTTCTAATAGAGCTTCAATATGTTACAAATGTTAGGTATTCTGGACTCTTAAAAAAGTATACTCCACTACAAATGCGTTTTAATTTTAAAGAAAAAGGTAACAAAGTTAAATATTAAGCCACGTGCTCATAATTTAATTAGCAAAAACAAGATAGTCGGTTTCTGTCCCTCAATGTATCCAAACGAAGAGTACACTTTAGTTCTAAAAAATTAAAGATTTAAGATGATCGCGCCACTTAACAAGAGCAATTTTGACATTATTTATAAATCTTTTTAAATAATATTTTAGGCTCTTGTGTGTTTGTTTGGCTAAAAAATGTAAATCCATTTCAAATTTCTCAAAATTTCTCATTCATATATTGTAAGTGACCATTTGAATATTAATTTTTCTTATTGTCATGAAAATGCACCATCATTAAAAGAAATAAATAAAAATTAAAAAAAAAAAAGTTCAATCAATTCAGAATGCTACTCCGTCTATACAGTTTTTTTTTTTTATTTAAGGAAGATTAGTTTACAATCTGTCAATAGAAAAATGTATTTTCCGAATTTTTTCGTTTAATTGGTACAAATTTATCAAAATTTGAAGTTCGGTGTACAATAACCTTTCTTATAAACTTTCTTCTTACAAAGTTTTTGATTATCTGTTTGTTTGTTTAAAAAGAATAATACATGTATATTTAATGGAGAAAATGGTCCTATCTATAATCCAATTAATCAATTAATCAACAGACAACATATATCCAATTCCAAACACTAATAAAATTAGAAACTTTATTGTGTTGCATAATAAGAAAGTTCTCTACGATAGCCAACGTATTGGATGACATGCTTCTTAAAATGGCAAAGTTCTTGAAGTTTAAGCCCCCCCCCCCCCGTCCAAAAAGTGTGTTTGAGTATATTTAAACCAAAATTAATTAATTAATTATGAGCACAACTAGATCCGCCAATTTCATCAATATAAATTGAAATATAAAAAAATTAAATTTGTACTTTTTTTTATGATTGGCTATACCAATTTGGAGAGAACAAATACCATGGAACTCACTCACTATGCAATTTATTGCCTTGTTAGGCATCGAGGCGTCGAAGCAGTTTTTGACCTTCGAGTCATCATTACCTATTTACAAATAACATGTATTAAATTAAGAAAATTACGAAAGTTTTGAATATAAATATAGTTACCTAAGTCTTGATTTGTTTTAATGTATAAATTTTTAAATATTTTCAAATTTAAAAAAATCAAAATTGTATTGCACATGTACGAGTAATTTATTATATACATTTAAAAAAATCCACTTAATGACAAAATATTCAGGAAAAAATATGCCCGAAAGATTCTGACGTTATGAAATTTACGTATTTTATGTGAAATATTAATATCTGACCAAATTATCACATTCACGTGTTTTTACGAAGGTAAACATCAAGATTAATGAGTGTTTTAAACATATGAATGAAAATTACCGACAGAACATATTAAAGTAACGAGGAATTCGTCGGGAAAATTAAGGTAACAAATACAGGTGAATTATTATCGTGTCGACAATTAAAAAGAAATTAAGCAGGTTTTCTCAAGCATATGCGTGCTTCTCGCATTGCGCATTTATTCGCCGATTACTTGGTACAAAGAATTTTTTATTTTCTCATCAACCATACCTGTAGAGATTGTATCTTATTAATTTTACCAAACACAGCGCTTAATTTCCTTTTTACACAAAAGCCTAAGACAAACAGTTCCTTTGTAAATTACTGCCAACGCGTCCAAGACTAGTTTATTAGTTCGTGCAATGTCTTATAAATTTGCCGAGCGAATGCGAGAGGAATGAATTAAAAGTGTTATTTTGGTGATTTTCAATAAGCACATCTATCTTCCTTGGCAATATATTTCTCGTATTACTCCGCTGAAATTGTCAGAATGAATTCCACACGATCAGATAACACTTCATTTGAGCGTAAACGGATGTAATAAATTTTTCCAGAATACGGATTCTTATTAGCTCAGAGCGTAATATGAACTTATTTGTAATCTTCTTCAGGAGAAATGAATTTATTTTCTTTCTTGCAGACAGCTAGAACAGAATTTTTGTGAAATTGTCATGGATAACATTCATATACTGTGATCAACAGATTCTGTCTTCAAGTACAGATAATTTTAATACATAGTTCCGAATTTAACAATCATATTTTTTTCTTCTTTAATTAAACATGGCTTTTAAGAACAGATAAATATGGAAATACGCACATCAATTACTGCTGTAAAAAGCTAATGAACCACAAGTCACATAAAACTCACTTGCAAGAGTAGGATTTCCATATAATCATATCACAAAGTGCAAAATTAGAAGAATAAAACCAATTGATTTAGAAAACACACATCTTTTTTGGACATTTAATGAAATACGATTTGTAACAATATCAGTTCATTTATCACAAATTATAGAGGCTCGACCTGTTGCATTTGTAATTAAAAGTCTTTCCACTGTAGATTATATATAGTAGACCTAATATGATTTTAATTTACAATTTATCAGAAAATAAACATAAACCACAATTTTAGTTATTTACATGAAGTAAATTTGAATCTCTTCAAAAGGATGTCGCACACATCTACCTAACTGTGCATCTACACTATAACACCTGCGTATCCTCACCAAACCCATTTCTTATATAAATGTACCATTGCTCCTTATCTAACAAATAATCAGAATCAAAGTTATAAAAATGAAAGGAAATTCAGAAAAGGGAAAAACATAAAGCAAGAATTGTTTCATTAAAAAAAGAAATGTAGGACTCACAGATACTCAACAGTAATAACGTACCTTCGAGAGTGTACAAACCAAGGACAGAGTCAATATATTACTGAAAAAGTAATAAATGGCAAAATCCTCTTATATTTGTACATTTTTATCAAACACACAAATCAAGAACAGAGTCAAGATATTGATGAAATTAAAAGTAAAAAATGGCAAAATTCTTTCACATTTTTATCAAAAACACAAATTCACTTTTTCATTAACTAGTTTTAACATAAAGTTTATTTCAAATCATAGCTCAAGAACCTGAAAAAGTCCATAGGTTTAATTCAACTCTTCCTGCAAGTGAACAAAGATCAAGTTTCCAATAAGTTCAAAGTGGAGAACGATAATGGTAATTACAGCCTAGCTAGCTCAGTGGTTAGAGCACCTGACAAGAAATGGGTATGATTCCAGGTTCAGCCAGAAATTTTTTCCCATTCTGTTAAATATATGTAATGGTCCACGTTTCTGGCTGATATCTCTGAAAGTACTTTTATTATTAGTCCCCTACCGGTGAAACCGGAGGGGATTATAGGTTTCCTCTGAGTCTGTCCGTCCGTCTGTCTAGCTGTCCGTCTGTCTGTCTGTCAGTCTGTCCCACTTGGTTTTCCGCACTTTTCTTCTAAACTCTTGCAGATATTGAGCTGATTTTTGGTATGTAAGTGTATCTTGATGAGTTACAGATCAAGTTTGCATTTCGTTCCGCTTCATTGATTTTTGACGGAATTACGGCCTTTTAAATTTCTAAGGGTTTTCCGCAATTTTCTTCTAAACGCTTTCAGATATTGAGCTGATTTTTGGTATGTGACTTTACCTTGATTAGTTATAGATCAAGTTTGCATTTCGTCCCGCTTCATTGATTTTTGACGGAATTATGGCATTTTCCAATTTTTAACGGGAACCAGATTACACTTGCCGGTAGGGGACTAGTATTGCTAATGCAATACTCTCAGAATGCTTGTTAACTTTTGCAATGATTTGACTTCATGTCATACTTTCTCGGGCTTATCGAATTTGCCATTTTGTACTACACAACTACTGCGTGGGAAAACGGTGAATTTGTCGTCTGAAAATATGCACGCATACGACCATCGCGATGTTAAAGCATTGATTCGCTTTCGTCGCTGAACTAGTCTTCATTGTCCAGTTGCTAAGGCAACCGTCTTGCACCATCTGACCGAGTCCATTCTGTCTTCTTAAAAGACGAGAAAATGTCCTCCTATTGACATTATAAAGTCAACTACACATTGCGACTCCTTGACTTCAAGAATTCTATAGCAAGCAATATCGCGCGAAACAACTTCAGATTACATCTAATCAAGGTTTAGCAAGCTAGCAAGTGAACGTTTTCAAATCTGCGATCACAACTTGGGCGTTTTCGCGCATACTGAACAAACATTTCTTTTTTACTACACTTGCTTCAAGCAATTTTTTTATTTGATATATTTCAAAAATTAAACCATGAGTTGCGTTTCTTTCTTCTTTTTTTCTTTTTTGAGTATTTTGTCAGTAGCCAGCCTCGGTTTTACAATTGTTCGGAACATCCCCTTGCGCGCCGAATTAACACCATATGCAGGTGATAGTGGAATGTAATATACTACATCTGTACACAAGAAAGGGAAGTTCATGATGGAAAAGCTGAAATCACCCAGTTTGGAATATAGTTTAGTTGTTAGTTTTCCAAATATGTACATATATGTATATATTTGTATTCAAATGCCGGAACGGTCCTTCGGATAAGATCGTAGAAACCGAGCTCACGTGTCGCAGTAGGTGTTGATACGAAAAAGTTCCCTCACTGCTGAGTGGCAATATGCACGGGCCTAAATTTGCAGCCTCACGCCTGCACTTGATGCTTTGTGATGGTGCGTATTGTCGTTTTGTACATATTGTCGTCGGTGACAATATGCATCTATCCTCACTGTATGTATTGTCGTCCATCGACACATATTGTCACCGACTGAAAAATTATACATGTACATATTGTCGCTGGCGACATTATGTGCCTACCCTCACTGCACATATTGTCGCCTCACAGTTAAGGTTGCTGGAGGATTCTCTTTGTAGTTTTGTGAATTTACTTGGTTAATTGTGAATGTACATATTTATCGCCCTGTACATATTGTGGCCGGCGACAAAGTGCACCTACCCTCACTGCAAATTTTGTCGTCCATCGATACATATTGTCGCAGGTTGAACATTTAAACATGTACGTACTGTCGCTGGCAACAATATGTCCCTACCCTCGTGCACATATTGTTGCCCCTCTGTTAGATTTGATGATAATGTTGACAAATGTGGTAATGATGATGATATCAAACATTTTACATTCAATTTTCATGAGATCGACTATTTGTCATTTTTCATCTCCAGTGGTCGCCTGCGTGGCGCAGTGGTTAGCTCGAGCGTCTGCTCTAGAGTTGCGGAGTAAGGAGTTGATCCTTATGTCGCGGTTTCGAATCCACTGCGGTACGTGGAGACCGGTCCTTTGGATGAGACCGTATAGACCGAGGTCACGTGTCGCGGTAGGTATTGGCAAGAAAAAGATCCCTCACTGCTCAATGGCCCTAAGTGCCGAGAATAGGTATAAATTTGCAGCCTTCCACCGGCAAGTGATGGCGTCTCGATATGAGTGAAAAATTCACGAGAGGGACGTTAAACAACAATCAAACAAAAAAATTATCTCCAGTGAATCAGATGCATATGGTGTGAATGTACATAAGTACAAGTATTCACTATGATTAGGAGAATAGTGCAAATACTAGTAACATGATTAATATGTATTTGTAAAAGACCAGGGAAAATCTCTCTCTCTCTCCGAAAACTCAATCAAACATCCGCAATCTGTTAAAAAAAAAGAACTCGATGATATCTATATTGCGCTAAAAGTTTTAATCAATTTCACAATATGACCGAAGAAGCACTTAAGTATATACATAAGTTCTATAGAAGCAAATTCAATGAGAAAATTTGAAAAATATTGACCCCCAACAATTAATATTTAATCTCCAAACATATAAATATCAAGAAAAAAAAGAATATGCTGATTTGTCAGATATATAAATTCTGAATAAATTCAGAATTCCGGTGGTATTTTTGGCATATCGTACTCGTGTTCACTCTGGACTCAATTTTCTGACCAAAAGTTTTCACTCTATAGTTTTTTTGTTTGTTTACAAATCTACCTACCATGGGCTCTGTCTCTCTGTCTTTCTCTTCTTTCCAAAGAATAAAATGTTTATTTAAAGGTTGGTTTCCCTTCTCCCCACTTTTTCTTGCAATGTTGTCAAATCAGGGCAATGTTGTGATGTATGATTAAAATGTGGTTGTAAAAGAAGTTTTTAGTATAATCTTTTTTGAAAAAAAAAAATGAAGCGAAGACCAATGCACTCATTTGGAAAAATTGTGTTTTATTATGAAGAATTGATCATTTTTGCGCTGTTGGTAGTCTATTTCATAGACGAATAATTTCAATCTTTGTGAGATTGTTGCGATTTGTGGAGATTTTACGTAAAATTTACGTTAATGTTTTAAATGAAATATGAAAAAAAAAAATGTTGTCATACCGGTAATTGAGATTTAATTTTTCACTCTGAATTGTCGCACAATAGGCATTTTGATCGCCTTGTTCGCCCATTTTCTTTTTTCCAAGCTGTCTCCCTCCTCCCGACTCCTTTCTCCTTTTTCAAATAAATAAATAAATAAATAAATAAAAAAAATAAAGCAAAACGAACAAAAAAAGAACACAGTACTACTTGTCTGTACACTTCACATACATGTAGCATTCCTTGGGTTTATTAGGACTTGGCTGATACGCTATGCAACATCATAACAAACGTGCAAAAACATGAAAAAGGATGTAACGTTTCCAAAATGGCATTTATTATATTTTAATGTCTTGAAACTATTTAAAATTAAGTGTGACAGAATATTAAGTGTCAGTGAGCAGTGCTTAAGGATTAAATCTAACCATGTGGACAAAATATTGGGTAGTTTTTTTGTTGTTTTTTATTTTACAATTGGTGATGATTTTGACACAAAACAAAACAAGCTAATTCAAAGAATCTACCAGTATATCGTAAGGAAAGAAATAATCCAGAATAAATGAAAGTCAGAAACTCAACGGTCAAAATTAAAAACTTTTATATTGTTATATTTTTCCCCTAATAACATCTCAAACATAAGGGATCTTGAGTCAACTCATTGCCGTTGAACCCCTGACTTTATTCGGTTTTATCTGGGCTTGCTTCTCTCATTGAGATACATCAATCAAATTGAAAGTAGACAGACAATGTAAACAGAAAGGAATCAGCTGACATGCACCTAAAATGCACGTGTTACGCATTGTTTATCAACGAAAGGCTTAATGTGATTGGTTGAGAAATAAGAAAAACAATCAAAATTTGTAATTTTCCAGAAAGATGTCGCTACAGTCAGCCCGCAAGATATAGAATGAACGTTGTGAGGATGCAAACTTCTGGCCCAATCTAATTAAAATCAGACTTCATAGATCCGCGTATTAAGAGTTATTATGTCGTGACAAAATTTAATTCTTCATTAAAAATCATTCTGACTTGCACACAAGTACTCTAAAGTTTATATTGATTGTTTGTTGTTTTACGTCCCGTTCGAGAATTTTTCACTCATATAGAGACGTCACCATATACCGGTGAAGGGCTTCAAATTTAGACCCTTATTCGGCACTCAGGGCCATTGAGCAGTGAGGGTTCTTTATCGTTCCAATGCCTACCGTGACACGAGGCCTCGGTTTTTAAGGTCTCATCCGAAGGATCCGCAACTTTCAGGCGAAGGAACAGTTGCTACCTGTTTTATCGACTTAGGACAATCGCGGCCGTGATTCGAACACACGACCTTCCGATCACGGAGCGGAAGTTTATATTAAAACTATACTGGAGTAAAATGTGAAAGAAAAGAAAGAAAACGAAAATAAACAAAAGGCACATAGACCATATCGCTCACCTGAAAAAAAAGTGCAAGAAAATAAACAAAACACAAAAATGATTTTTTTTTTCTAGTAAAGAATAAACATTAGGGCACGATGGACATGTGTGCTTATGTAATTAAAGTATTGCCCCGTTGAAAATAGTTTCGACAGACGAGATTGGTGTATATTAAAATACAGATTTTCTGAAAACTTTATTTCATTTGTTTTATGTTTTAAACGCGAATTAAGATAATAAGTTGAGAGTCTAGAGATAGATAAGACCTACAGTGGCGAGATTGTTTGTAAATGTAGGGAAAAAAAACAAACACAAAAATTAAGGTCAAGTTCATAATTTAGCATTCCCAGGCCCGTAGGAAGCAATTTCAGTTGGGGGGGGGGGAAGGCACAGCTGAACATTTTCAGTTGGGGGGGGGGCACTATCAACTACAAAAAATCCTTGACAAGCAAAAAAAAAAAAAAAAAATCAGACGTTTTTATTGAGGGGGCACAAGCATATAGTAGCTATGTTTTCTATAGTTATCTATATGTCGGCAAAACTATTGGGGGGGGGGGCACGCCCCCCCCCGTGCCCCCCCCCCCCCGATTCTTAAGGCCATGATTCCAGACTAAATAACCTGCAAAGAGATAGAGATAGGGCACCAGTCAAGCTACTAGCACTATTAGAAGCGTTACGTCAATACTTCCGTAGCGCTATTAAAGCGTAACGTAAAATGTCACCAACATCAAGTAACGTCTCAAGATTCAGAATCTTTATCTCAGTTCACAGCCTAGAAAGTAAAGAGGATATTAAAATAAAAGACATTGAACTCATAGCCTTGGCCTTAAGAACTCAATCAAGCTTAATGATGACGAGATGAGTAAATTTATCAAACGAACATCTATTCTGAACGTTTGGATTAGCACATTATGAACATATAATTAATTTTGTAATCGATAAAAAAAAAAATAGAATTTTATCCCTCGAAATATAGTCGGATCTTATCTTTGCACATCATTTTAGACCCTGGATATTTTTGTTGAATTTGTAATCCATCTATTCACTAAAATGAAATATGGAGATAACGAACAATATTCAAGCTCAAAGTCCATTAAAACAATACAAATCGGGAGCAGAACAAACACGGACCTCCTAAAACATCAGAGGTGGAATCAAGTGCCATGGAAGAGTGAGCATCCACTGCCGACCGGTCACACCCGCCGTGTGTTCCTTGTCATGATCGGGAAATAACGGAAATATCCGTCGACAATTGAGTGTGTAAACAATGGCCTAACAATTAGTATGAAAAAACGTCGGTCAGCATGACTTAATGATAGATTGTATTTGATGACAAGGTCATTGTATCGACCATAGAACTTAAGAAATGATGACTTTAAACGAGACTGTTGATATTCTTGTTTCACCAACTTGTTTGTCAATAGGTTATCTCGTTTTAGAAATTGTTCCACTTCTGATTAAAATCAGCTGTTCTGATACGCTACCGCTTACGATTTCTTACGTAGAGCATGCTCTTGCGTATCGAAGAGAGATATACACCACAAATGCAGGTGATAAAGGTATATTGCTGCATAAGTAAGGGAAGTTGACGATAGAAAAGTTGAAGTCATCAGGTTTATCATCAAGTTATGTTGTTAGATTACCATTAACGTCTTTTTCTAGTAAAATATCCTAATATGAAACAGATGTATCAGACTCTGTGGTATCTTTTATTTCAAACTCACTTGGATATATCGTGTCGACATATGAATAGAAATAATTTGCTAATTCATAACACGTCGTCGATATATCTAAATGTCGAGTTGAAAGCCACAGCAAGAGATTTCTTTTCCTCTGTATAAGATTTTGAATAAATTCTGCGTCATGTGAATACAAAAATAGGCCTGCTAACAACGGGGCACAATTGGTAATCATGGAAATTCGAACAGATTGTTGGAAGACCTGGTCTCCAAAAACCACATAGATATTGTCAATCAGAAACCCAAGCATCTTTTTAATATCAACTCCAGAAAAGTTGTGTGTACAATCTGAATGTTTTTTTTTAACAAAATAATTTTGTAAATGACCAATGACAAGGTAAGTAAATTAACGAGTTTAAAAAAAAAAAAAAAAAAAAGCAGCTGTCATAGAACATGTTCAAATCATGCAGACTGATATCAATCTTAATGAAATATTTCAAATCTATAAGAAAAGTACATTATTTTGATATTTGTTTTTACTTATAGTTTCTTGTAATTGAGTAAATTATAAATGTTTATATTCATATGCATGTTTTTAATTATTTGCGTTACAGATTCTTTTTTCCATAAAAACTATCGCTTTCTTTTTCTTGCCACCATTAAATGCAGAATTGTTAACGAATTCACAAACGACATGGATTGTTCTTGTTTTGTGAGAATCACTTTTGAATACAGTATACCAAAGAAAAATGTGCGATCCCTGCATAAGAACCTAACGCGTTACACGCTTAAAATATCTTTAATTTGCGCTGCATGTAAATTTCTATATTTTGCAAATAATCTATTTAAATGTTATTTTCTGACTGGAATCAAGAAGTTCTATTTGTAACTTATTGATTTATACCAAATTCACCCATATTACGAGTATTGTTTTTAAAATCACCCATGGGTTTTAAAGGTGTGGTATTTAAATTGTAAAATGGCACTAACATCGCGCCTTACGTTAGATTACATGTCTCTCTTGTTTTATGTATTTGTCTGAATGAATTCCATTTGATCAAATAACACTTCATTTGAGCGTTAACGTATGTAAGAATTTTTTTCAGAATAAAGATTCTCATTAGCTTAGATTAGTAATATATACATGCACTTACTGTGAAACCACTAATTTTCGTTGGGGTTTATTTTCGTTGTTTTCGAGGTATGAAAAGACCCATGAATTCATGCCCGCCAGTAAATGTAAAATTTCATATACACAACTACTCAGCAAACACTTAATCCACGAAATCTAATCCCCACGAACCCATTGTTTTTCCTCAAACCACAAAAATTTGACCCCATAAAATTTTGTGATTTTACAGTATTGGCAATCTTTTCTGGGAGATTTTACAGTATTGGTAATATTCTCTGGGAGATTTTACAGTGTTGGTAATCTTCTCTGGGAGATTTTATTTTTACAGTATTGGTAATCTTCTTTGGGAGATTTTTACAGTATTGGCAATCTTCTCTAGATTTTACCGTATTGATAATCTTTTCTTGGAGAATTTTACAGTATTAATAATCTTCTCTAGGAGATTTTACAGTATTGATAATTTTCTCTAGATTTTACAGTATTGGTAATATCTTCTCTAGATTTTACAGTATTTTTTTCCTTACAGACAGAACAGCAGATTTTGAGAAATTGTCGTGGACATCATTCATATATACATGTACTGCAGCAAAACAACTGATGGTTTCTCCACTCTAAAGTACTAGCTGATATTTATATCTCAACTCATTTAACCATATTTACTTATTTCAATTTATAGGGTTTTTAAGACCATGTGAATATGGAAATTTGCATATCAGGTATTGCTATAAAAAGCTATTAACCACAATTGCACATAAACTTCACTTGAAAGTTTGCAAGGGTGATTTCCTTGTAATCATATCACAGAGTGCAAAATTAGGAGGGAAAAAAAGATTTAGAAAACACATCTTTTAGGAGCATTTAATAAAACATAGTTTGTAACAATGAATATATGTATCAGTTCATTTATCACAAATTAGGTGTTCAATGGCATGTAAAAGTCTTCTCTCTGTAGTTTATATAAAGTACAGTAATGTACTCTGATTTTAATACAATGTTTAAGAAAATAAACATAAGACCACAATTTCAGTTATTTACATGAAGTAAAACGGAAATTCTTTAAAAGGATGTCCAGCATCTGTCTGAATCACTGCACCGAAAAAATTGCTGATGAATCTTTTACCATAGGTCCCTATATAACAAACCAACAAACAGAATCAAGATTATATTAAATGGATGTCCTGAAAGAGGGTAAAAAATGATAAACCTATTGCAAGAATGTGTTTTTATTTAAAAACAAAAAAAAGATTTTTTTTTAAATATTGGACCAAATCAGTCAATTGAAAGTAGCTTAAATTCAAGATTGCTCAAATCATGCCCTTTGGGACAAAGACAGAGTAAAAATAAATGTCCAAATGCTTTAAAAATAATAAATTGCAAAATTCTCTTACATTTCTACACATTTTTATCTGAAGCATCATTTCATTTTTTTTTCAAATTCAAGTATGTAGACTAGTCTTACCATGCATAGAGTAAAAATTCAAATTTGTTTCAAATCATTATAATAGCTAAAGGGCCTGTGAACGTCCATGGGTTTAATTCAACTCTTCCTGCAAAAGAATATTAAAGATCAAGCTTTTTCCAATATTAAATAAGTTCAAAGTAGATAACAATAATGGTCCATTTTTTACAAGTATCTTTGTAGCAACCAGGGGGTAAACCTGAGATTATGTTTTAGTGGGGTGTGGGTTGTGGGTTAGACATGAAAGGAAAACGGAGTAAAATATATCTCAAACAATTGAATTTTTAGAGCAATCTCCAGCATTTTTCTCCGGTAAATGGTTATTCCCACTGGCAGATTTAGGAGGTGCAGGCCTCCCTCCTTTTGTGACCAAATTAAGGTATACATAAGATTAATAAAAATGACTTTTTTGTTGTGGGACCCACAATAGGATATTGCATTAACCATATGTAAAATATAGTATAAATAAGTGAAAAAAAAACTGTTCCATGTAACCCCTATTACATGTACCTGAGACTCGGACAGATGATACAGATACAAGTATGTATATATTACTTCACAAATTAATTTTATTATATATTCACTCACTTTTATCTGATCAGGTGAGAACAGAGTAAAATTAACTTTGACCTCTACGACCTTTGTGCTTTTTTCTGGTTCTATTATTGTAGTGTCAGTTTGTTGCTTTGGTGCAATTTTCTTATACACTGTAGAGTGAAACTTCCTGGACTTTCTAACTCTCCTACAGTTTGAAGATTTTTCGATCACTTCTGGTTTCAGAACAGTAGGGCAAGGTTGTCCCGTCTGAACAGTTCCATAACTATTTGCAACAGACTGTAGGCTACGGAGAGTAGGACCTGACTCCTGTTGGGATCGGGATCTGAGATCGTTGATAAGGCTGAGTCTCTTTTTCTTAAGTGCATCAAGATAATGCTCGATATCGTAATCGACCTTGGCTAACTTGCTCAATCTTACAAAACAATAATCGCAAACATACTTTGATAAGCAGTCACTTGAGCTTGGAGTGTATCCTAAAACTTCGGTTAACTGACTGATTACGCCAAATGTGTTACCAAAGATGCTTCTTCGGCGTTTAGGGGATAGTAAATGGTTACATACTCGACATGGTGGACTGGCCGCCGCCATAACTATTTCTGGCAGGCGGTAAACCTAGTAGTGCTGAATCCCGACTCTCTCGGTTTTCTATTAATATTCCTCATAGAATCGCTTTATACTTGTCAGGCACGGTTTAAACATTGAAATATATTCACACATACATAAATATGTCAACAATGTTACGTAAAATGATAGATCCAAGAACTTATGATTTCCGACTCCCAATTGTTCCGGATTACACTTTTTTTTATAATATTACTAATTCTTCCTTTTACCAAAAAGAATCGCTTTCAACTTCTTGGGCAAATTTGCTACGTTAAAGTTTCACTTACATAAATATATGAAAAATGTTAGGTATGTTAATGTCATCTGTCCAAATTTGGTAAATTCTAATACTAAGAACCTAAAACGGATACCGATTCGTCTTCAACATGTATACTTAAAATAAAACAAAGCCCCCCCCCCCCCCCCCGTTTTCATAAAGATTAAGACTGACTGGCTTAGTGTTAAGGGTAAATAACACAAACTTTTTTTTTCAGAAATCAGAATAGGTTTAGTAGACTTGAGTTCAGATAGATAACTTGAATAATTTTTGCCAGAGTAAAATTAGAAATCATGTCAGATTTTCTAAAAATGTCAGAAAATGTGTGAAAATTTGTATCGAGTTATAAAGAAAATGACACACAGTCTCAATTTTGAAGACCAAAGAATTACTTAAATTTTCGCATAGTTTAGGAATTAATTATTTGTGTCAATTAATCAGATAAGCACTGGGCTCACAAAATTATATCCCCGCTCCCAACTATGATGATAAAGTCCATTTTTTGCTATGTCCGATCAAACCATAAAGTAGGAGATGCACAATGGGACTATGTAATAAAGATTCTGTGAAAGTATCATTAAATTCAGTGGTAAAGGAGGATTTGCGGATAAGAGATGGGTACTTCCAATATTATAGAAAGAATGGCAGTGTCCATGTTTTGCTATGGAAAACCTGAAACATGTGTCTAGTCAAAAAGTAAAATTAGGCTGTGCACGATGGTACTGTGTAATAAAGATTCTGTGAAAATATTTGTTGCGGATAGGAGATGTATGAGTAATGGATGGATAGACGGACGGACGGACGGACACCCCCATCAATATATACCCCCGCTTGAAAAGCGGGATGTATAATTATTAGGGATGGCAATCGAATACAGAATTGTCAAATTGAAAAAAACGTTCCGACCGATTAACCGGTTGATCGTTACAAAATATACATTTCTGGACATGTTTTTTTTTTTAATTAACACTATTCATACCCCTTCCCTCCGACATCGCAATAAATTGATATATAAATTTAAAAAAAAAAAAAGGCATTATGTTTATGCTTAATCTGTATACCTTACGTATTTTAATTCAATTTCGAAAGGAAAACCATAAAACATCTATGAGATACATGTATCAGGGACATTGGTCACTTTCTGACGACCCCGGGGCCCAGACATTACACACGGTCATTCTGCATTGTCACCATAATTAGAAACTAAGTTTACACTATTACTTAATTTACAATGTTTGCATGAAAATATAATTTGGCAAATAACTGCAAAAGATACACAATGTAATCAGTTGACAATACTCAACGGTAATTTAATTATTATCATTAAAGAAATATAGGGCAGGCTGGGTAACGATGTGGTGTTTAAACAGCAATTAACACTTCACAAATTGACCAATTATCCCAACACCTCAGTCCGAAGAGCCTTAATAAATTATATCTAAATACATGTATATGAGAAAACGTTATAACTTATCAACATTCATAGTTTTTTTTAATATTGCATATTAAATTTTAAGGAAATTTACACATTTTTTCATTTTTTCCCACTAACCGATTACAGATTTCCTAGCCCATTACCATCATTCCGACTGATTAACCGGTTAACCGGTTACAAATTGCCATCCCTGATAAATATATACCAATCCATGCCCAATTTTTTTTTTTTTTTTTTGAGTTATTTTTTCACAAGGTTGTATGTTCAACCAAAATCTCATTTAATGAATCTTTTAAAATATGGTCTCAGCATGGAAAGATTGATATTACCTCAGTCCTAATTATTTTATATGATTGATTGATTGATTGATTGATTGATTGATTGATTTATTTATTTATTTATTTATTTATTTATTTATTTATTTATTTATTTATTTATTTATTTATTCAAAGAAAATGTAAACAAAAAAAAATGTTTTATTTGCAAATAAGATGCTTCAGATTTTAAAGTTTCCTGTTATAATTAATAAATACCTAATATAAATATCTAATAAAACATGACAAGAAGAGTAAGGAGACCTTTGTATTTTTTAATGAAATATAATCTATGAATTGAAAAAATATAATTTATTAATATTTTTTAATCTATGGATGAAATCTCCGAGAAAATAGATAATTATGTAAAGAAAAGAAATGTCAGGCTATTGTATTTTTTTAAATAAATTGGAATATAATTGCGAAATTTAAGAAAAAATGTTAATTTTCAAATTTGGACAAATCCCGATCAAAATTCAACCTCGAACCAGAATTATAGAAAATTGAAATATATAACAATTTCACAAGAATACTAGTTTAATTGAAATGTGTTATGGTTCAAGGGTGGATCTAGAGGTTTGGGTTTGGGGAGGAGGTTGTGGACTTTTCAAAGTTATTATATTTCAATGTAAAAGTAACCAAAAAAAAAATGGCCTTGGACCCCTCGAAGAAACTTTAAAACGGTAAGGAGAGTCAGGTATTTCAAGACAATTGGCGTAGGAAAGTGTTTTCTCTTCCTCGACCCCTCTCCTTCCCCTTGTAAAAAATTCACGAGTCTGAACCCCCCCCCCCCCCCCGGAAAAACAAATAAAAAATCCTAAATCCGCCCCTGATGGTTTTCAAAAATAATTTAACTTAGCAATATAATGGACACCTCAGTAGAAACTGCATGAGATAGGCAGTGATTTCTAATTAGTTTATTCAGGATATAACTTTGGGCAATACAGCCCATCAGTTTACAAAAATAACATATAATAAGATATATTACAAAATTTAAGACTCTCAGTGAGCCTAAATAGGGGGGTGAAACCCCTGGTCAAGTGTTCCTCAGTCCCACAGTTCCACTCATTTATAGTATACAATAGTATATATTGAACAAATTAAGTACAATACAATAAGCAGCACAATACATAATTCAAAGTTATAATACAATGTATAGCAATGATGTTTTAATGTACAGACATCTGAAAATATAAACCTTACATAGATAGAAATTAGGTTAACCTGATTGATCTTCGTTGCGTAATATTAGAGCATAATGAATATATTTCCCTAAACCAACTAAAGTAGATATGCGGTTGGTACCCAACAATTGGATTAATTTAAAAGTACTTGGCGATTTGTAATAATATTCATTTATATATTTTTTTTCTTAAATTTAGATATCTAGGGCATTGAAGAATGAAATGGAATTCGTCTTCTATTTCACGTGTATTACAAACATCGCATAATCTATCCTCTCTACTTTTGCCTTGGTACCTTCCGCATTCTATGTTAAGATAGTGACACGATTTAGTAATTATGAATTTTGCATCGACTTTGATCGGGATATGTTTAATTTCAATCGGGGTTGGTTCAAATTTGAAAATAGCAATCTTTCTTAAGTTTCAAATTTTCATTTCAATTTCTTTTTAAAATTTGATTGGGCATTATATTTTTCCTATTTGTGACTTGTTTCTTAAAGATTATCATATATTGTTGCATCCCTGACATGAACACACGCATGCACCTTTTATGTCTTAAAGATCCATTAATTTTTTTTTGTGTAGCATTCTTCCTTGACTATAACTTTTCTTAGATGTCTTAAATATAATTTAAATGTTTTAAATGTTATTATTTTATTTACAAATTATATATTTTGTATTATCACATATTTACTCCTTTATAACATCAAAACGAACGACGTTTCTACACTTTATACAACTATTCCGCACTATAAATTTATGTCTCAGCTGCGTGATTCGATAGGCACGAGTATGCTCTACGTATGAACAATTTCTTAAACGAGGCAAGCTATTAACAAACAAGTTGATGAAACAAGAATATCAACAGTCTCGTTTGAAGTTATCATTTCGCAAGTTTGTCAGCACATACAACCTATCATTGAGTCAAATACTGACTGACGTTTTTCATACTAATTGTTAGGCCATTATTTTTATCCTGCATCTACCCCTTGGATTGACCTAGTAAAGGTATCCTAATAAACCAAAGCTTTATTCGGTCAATGCCCTAATAATTAAAGCCTCGTGCATGTATTCGGACGTTCTAAAAGCATTGTGACGTCATACACATTGCCGTGGAGTCTTAGTTTCAACTGAAAAGATGTACCTAAATCGATTAAAAATAGCTCGTTTTGGAGGTCTGATATAAAAAATATATTGCAGGATAAACAAAATACATGGATACTGTCTTGAAATATAAGCGATATTTGGGCTCGGGTCGAAAACGTGATAGAGGACTCGGCAAGCCTCGCCCTCTATCACGTTTTCTTACCCTCGCCCAAATATCGCTTATGTTTCAAGAAAGTAGCCCTGTATTTTATATATACACTGAACTTTCTACGGAATTTTCCGGGTTTTTCTTCCGATCATGACAAGGCACACGGCGGGTGTGACCAGCCGGCAGGGGATGCTCACTCTTCCATGGCACCTGATCCCACCTCTAAATTTTGAGGTCTGTGTTTGCTCTGCTTCAAATTTGTATCGTTTCATTGGAATTTCGAGATTGAATACTGTTCGTTATCTTCATACTTCATTAAAAACTAGGCTTTTTGGATATCACAGACAACTGCTTCTTCAATAAAATAGAACTCGGAAATTTTCGTATCTTGTGATTGGTCATCGACAAAATTACTTTGTTAAAAATGAAGTCTTCTGATTCTACACAAATTTACTTTGAAGTTGATATCAAAAGGATGCTGGAGTTCCTTTTTGACATTTTTGTAGTCTTCGGAGACCCGGTGGTCTTTTAACAAACTTTTGGAATTTCGATGGGCACTAATAGTGCTCTTTATTAGCTGACTTGTTTTTGTATTCTTATGAAGCCGAATTTATTTTAAGACTTCTACATGAGAAGAAGAAAACACTTACTGTGGTCTTCAACTCGATATTTAGATATATACCGACGACGTTTTATCAATTAACAATAATTTCTTCTATTTATATGTTGACTCGATCTATCCCAGTGAACTTAAAATTAAAAAAAAAACAGAAGAAGAGTCTGCCACATCTGCAGGTATTTAGACGTTTTACTGACTATAGACGATAAGGGCCAACTAAAAACAAAATTGTATGTCAAACGAGATGATTTCAGCTTTTCCATCGTCAACTTTCCTAAATTGTGTAGTAACATTCCGCTAACACCTGCATGTGGTGTTTACGTCTCCCAACTTATTCGATACTAAAGAACATGCTCCGAGTACAATTTTTAAACCGAGGCTGGCTTTCAACAACCTCGTTTAAAGTCAGCAATTCGTAATTTTCATTGTCGTTACAATGACCATGTCAACAAAATATACAGTGTAACCTTTGATTGGGTCGTATTTTGACTGACGTGTTTCATACAAATTGTTAGGCCTTTGTGTTTATACTAAATTTGACTACGGAATGTTCCGTTCACCTGATCAATACATGGAGGGTGTGACCGGTCAACAGGGGATGCTTACTCCTTCTAGGCACCTGATCCCACCTAATTTCCGGAAGTCCGCGTTTCATGGTCTAGCTGTTTATTTTGTATTGTTTATTTTTAATTTTTATTTATTTATTTTATTTATTTATTTTGAGATCGATCTCTGTTAGTTATCTTGAACTTTTTCATTATACAGTGGATATAGATCATATTGATTGTATATTGTCTCACTCGAGAATTTTTCATTCATAAGAGAACGTATACCGGTGAAGGACTTCAGATTCACACCTATATATGTTTAGGGCCATTGAGCAGTGAGGATTCTTTATCGTGCCAACTTTTTTTAACGAGATAAAAAAAAGTCATATCCAACCACAAACCATGGGAGATCCTATGTACATATGTTACATATGTACATAGGATCTCCCATGGTTTGTGGTTGGATATGACTTTTTTTATCAACGAGATAGGTGTTATTATTCCTGAACCTTGGCGAGGGGATAAATGGATAATAAAAACGCAAACCATGAGAGATTCTTTGTATCTTTTAGACGGTCTATTATCTGTGCTAATGTCATATTTATTAGAACAATTCAACTGTATCGCATGTGATACAGACATGATTTTTAATGCTACATTATTATACATATATGTATATAAAAATGATTTGGAGCTTTCATATTGGGGGGAGGGAGGTTAAGGACTGGAAGGTGTCCAGTCTTGTTTATCCACTCCCTCCCTACTCCTTTGCCCACCTCTTTTACCATATCCCTTTATACCCTGTTGACTCTCCCATTTACTCGTTATTTCATGGCATAGGTGCATGCAATATACGTGTGTAAATACGAATTATAAAAAACAAAATAGGTTATAATTTAGCACTCATAGATGAAGCTCCATCTCCTAGTAAAAGTTATCAATTGATCAATGAATGACAAATGCATAAAAATTTAATTTTGACTGTTTTGTTTTGTATATAGATATAATATAGTATAGTAAAGTATAGTATAATATAACATAGTAAAGTATAGAAAAAAGTTACTCATTTTTTTCCAAATCTCATGCGCTGATCTAGAGGGGGCAGGGGGAGGGGAGGTGAGTCCGGACCCCCTCTGGAATTTGCAGAGGTATTAAAAGTATATATACTGAAACATTGCTCATTGCTTAACAAAAATTTCAGATTATTAACAAAAAAAAACAAAAAACAAAAAAAAGAGACAAATTTACATGGTTAATGTCTAATGAAGACAAACTAATTATTAGAAAAGCTAACGTTAAGTGAATATCTTATCAAAGCTTTCAAAAAAGGCATATTGCCGTGTGTTTACAAAAATGATAATTTTGAATACTTATATATACAGACTGTATGGTATGTATTTTACTTAATTGTATGGACTGTTAACATAAAATGTTTGTATTGTGGTTTATATTGTTAATACAGGTTTATGACCACATGTCAATTGCAGTTTGATAACCCCAACTGCTGCACCTAAAGTTACTTTTATGGATTATAATATCATATATATGCATGTATATGTGTGTGTGCGTGTTTATCTGTGTGTATGTAACCTCTCATTCAGAACTTTCTATCTTTTCATTGTAAAAAGCTTGTATGCCTTCTGAGCCCAAAATTGGATAATAAAATTATCTTATCTTCTACTGGACAAATAAAAAAATGAATTTGGACACCCCCCCCCCCCCTTTAGAAAACTTGTGCCTACCATAACCACCACGAATAGGACTTTTTCATCTTTCGGAAATGGATTTTTTTTTATTTTTGCTTGTCAAGTAATTTTCTGGATAAGGAAGGGTATTTATTCTTTTGTTTTGTTTTTCGTTTTTTTTTTTTTTTTTTTTTTTTTGTCAAGAAATTATTGGGGTTGGAAATTTTTTTGACTGGGGTGGACCCCCCCCCCCCCGTGAAAAAATTCCTGGATCCGCGCCTGAATCTGCTTAATGTCACAATGTCTTTTAAAGGAAATTCCTTAATTTTTTTCTTTTCTTTTCAATCTGATGGAAAAGGTGTAAACGAGTAATATATCACAACAGTCTCTCTCTCTCTCTCTGCGGTCCAAAGCCTGTTAGATATAGATTTATTCTTTATATACTTGCCGTTAAATGTTATTCAAACTTTTATCAAAATTTCTTCTTTTCAATCTTTCAGATCAAAGACATCCAACAGCCGACCTAACACTCTGTATAATAACCATAAAGGAAAGTACGGTTATTTAAAGATCAAAGAAAACTTTTATCTCGACGATTCCATGTAGTTATTCTTTCATATGCCTCGGGATTTTTTGGAAAAATCAATATTTACCTCTCCATTTCATTTGTAAGAGGTAGTTTTCTTGTGATTTGTATCAAATATGTTAATTTAAGTTGCACTCACTGGCAACATGCACGGATAATTCATTAGACAAAAAACCGAATTAAACGAACACCAATTTCCACAACACCCTTCCCAGAAAATGAACTAAACCAACTGTCAGTCAAGCGGCATGAATTCGACCTAGCACCGCCCTCGTAACTCTGTCAAGTGTGCTTTTCGTAAATAGTTTGTGTGTTTTCTGTGTACTAGCACTAGAGTTAGTCCTTCGTCTACAGTTGGAATTTTGATCGTAAAAACTTTTGATTGTGAACTTGGGATTAAAGTGAACTACTCATATGTGTTGTTTGTGCATGGGAAATGGGGAAACAAGCGAGTAAACACGGTAAGTCTGTCTTCATGGGTCTTCGCGCCCCCGAAATGTCACGAGCGCGAGTTGTAGTGTGTAATGGACATTGTCCATATTTGGTCGGCGTGGCGACTTCGGGGGAACGATTTCCATTGTTAACTATTGGCCTAAATGATGTTGGTCCTTCTAAAACAGGACTACTACTTTCTCACTTTGAGTGTATCGATTTGTTGTAATCCGTTAATTGGAAATCATGGACGGTCTGTATGTGCCACTTAAACTACGGCTGTTTTAATTAAAATTAGTCGATCGTATCAGTTGTGTGATGGTAAATAACCTCAACTAATTGAGCATGTACCAATTTGATTAAAGAAATTGACATAAGCATGCAAAACTTGAAAGAGGTACAAAATGGTCCAACACGGGCACCTGTTTTTACGAAAAGGGTGCGACATTAATGTCTCGATCTTTGAGGAGTAGCAGTACTGTGCATGTCAAATTAGAGTAGAATATTAAAATATAAAATGCATGACAATTTAGATGTGAAAGTTGTCATAATGTATTAATATTTTCTTTTGCATGATATAAACAAACCAGCATACAGAGGAAAAGAGCCTCCTGATGGTGAGTTAGCTCTCCTCCCCCTCCCCTCCACCCCTCTAGCCGTATCTTGCTCATCTCTCCTATTTTATCAAGTGTCATGTAAGGCATGCAACCTATCTTAATTGCCAGATATGGAGCACAGATCCTAAAAGTAAATGTAGAAAATTTTCATTGCATACTAAATCATTGGAATGTCATTTCCTTAAAATTTATTTCAGAAAAGTCGATGAATGATCATAATTTTTTTTTATTAGATGATGGGGTGGGGGTGGGGTCATCATCTTATAACCCTGTGCCACTGCTGTGTTTGTAAAAGGAAGCACACACTCCACATGTATCTAAAAACTTCCTGATGTGGAGAGGTGAAGACCCAGACTGGTTCATAATTTCACAATATCTAAGCCATTCACAATACCAGCTTAGAAATCCCATATTTATCCCTTTGTTATTGTACAATAAGAGATAAGATGTTGCCCTGATAGATCCCAAATGGATCAACATTGTCTTGTATCCAAGCTACTTGTTTACAAATTGAAAGAATCCAACTTATGAGTTGTTTACAAGTTCCCAGAATATGAGGCATGTGTTGAATGGCATGTTTTGTCACCAAATGCAGACATTTAGAATTGTTTCTACACCGGGACAGTGAGATAAATGAAGAGCTGACAAAATTAAATTGATGCAGGCTTGTCAGCTTTTGGGCCTGGGGCCCATTATGATGCACTACTTACCACATATCATAATTTAACCTTTAGCTTAGCACATTGCTTCACCATTCTCATGTAATACACATAACATAATTACTTTGTTACTTCTGTGTGGTTTGTTTTATAGTAAACTTGGAAGCTTTATCTTTAAAATCTTCCTATTTTTTTCTCTTTTCCAGCAGAATGCTTTCTTATCAATGGTCAGTTAAACAAGGCTTTGGAGGAGCAGATTCTGAAGCAAACAAAGACTGGCTTTAACCTGGCCAACTACAATCTAGATACCTCTCTGTCGGTGAGTGTACTTCACGTATACCCCAGCCATTCATACCTGTATCTGGTAAATAGCCCTTCGTGTTTAATGAGCCAGTATCTCCTTCGCATTGTTATGGTGTATGCTCTTCATATACTTCTTTTTTTTTTACCCTGGATCCACATATACAAGTGGGTCTGAATCCTCAGAGGATAGACATGTATTTTATTTTTATGGTATGATTTTTAAAAGGAACAAACAATTTTTAAGAGATGTATCTAATAGGACCCGTTTTAACAAGGACCCGTTTTAACAAGGAGACAATAAAAAGTGCCCTTTGGGCAAGGCAGACTGTGTTACCGAGTGTACAGAGAGAAAGAGAAAAAAAAAGAAAGAAGCAACACCTGGCCGTGGTGTATGGCTGTGCCATTGCTCCAATTTTGTTCCAGAATCCAATCCTTTTTTCTCATTTGAAAGTAGAAAATAAAACTTCACTGGATTTCCTGTACATCTGACTTTATCCTCCGCTGAATGGTCCTTAAAATAAATACCATTTGTGTTTAGCCAGGAAAACATCCCCCCCCCCCCCTTGCCGAAAATTAATGACATTCTTGGGCAAAATGAATGTAAACAAGAACTGTTTGCAAGCAGAGAGCATCCATTTGTTGAAGAATGGTGTAAAATTAGGGTAAATGAATGAAAAATGTGGTCTGCTGTAATTTCCCCCCATCAGCTATTACACCAACAATTAGTTTATTACTTCATCAGAGAAGATCTCGGAGTGTGTGGAATTCGCTCTATATTGGTACTTACTGGTAAAGTCTGAATGCCTTAGTGTAGAGAGGTAATATAAAACAATAAATTCCTAAATTATGGCAATGACTTGTGGCAATATTCTCTTAGATATTCAATTTCCTGTTGTAAAAGGTGATTAGGGCAGCTAGACAAAGATAATTGGGGCTTTTCCTCCTCAATTATATATAAAGAAGATGGTAAATATATTCCCTGGGTATGCATTGATGCTTTGTAGTCGAATTGGATGTCCAGGCTTTTTGGATCATAGCCATTCATCTATAGGGGAAAAGAGTCTGTAAGAGCCCAAAATAGGATTTCGAAAAAAGACAAGATTTTCTGCCTCAGAGTTATGGAATTGATTAGACTTGGTGATTTTTATTTGAAAAAGCCAAGGATGAGCAAAATGACATCCATTGAAGATGAAAATTATGGTCCAGAAAGAAAAGGCCATACGCCAACATAAAAAAGCATAAAAGTTTTCTTTATAGGAGTTTGATTGTGGAGGGGTTTTTTATGATACTTTGTCATGCAAATTCAATTTTTGTGTAGTCTTACAAGACATGAAAAGAGGAAGTCACCTCTTGTAGAAGTTCATTTTGCCAAGTTTTACGAGCCTGAGAAATTTGGTGGAGACCATTTTTCATGTTAAAAAGTGGGTATGTTTTGCCAGCATACAGTGTTCTTGATCGCTGTTAAAAAGAAACCATATGGAGGGTACTGGAATTCTTGTGTTAGATCACGTCAGCGTTATCAAACGTTTTTATCTCACTTACACTTATGAATACATCATAGTTGCGTGCTTGTAGGTTATCAGGGTCCATTTATAACAAATGCATTTTTTTTTAAAATTGTTTACTAGTTATTGCTTTTATTAAAATTTTCTTCTGTGGATGACTTTTTTATTTGGTTTTTTAAATTTGAATGAGTTCTTTACGAGCATTTTAATGAAATTTATTGCATGAAAATTCATAAAAGTCATTGTGGCAAACTTGGTTTCTTAACGGTTATATAGATGGCCACAATACATCAGGGTGTAAAAAATTAGAATTTGGAGAAATACGATCTTCACACATACTTTGTATTTTTTTTGGGTGGCTTTTTTTTATTTATCTAAGAACAGGTATCAGGAATGTGACATAAGATGAGTGTCGGGTTCGCTAACGAGCCTTCACCTGTCCTTAACTTGATAAAAATGTTGAACACAGGAAGAAGCCTATAGGATGCATTGCAGTTGACATCAAATGCAGATATTACCATTAAACAATTACTGTGTGTATTGATATTAAATGATCTAAAGGGAGATAAGATCTAGAGGCAAAATTCGATACTCTTTATCTTAGAGATAGCTGTTTATATTGTTGTTGGATTTCAAAGTGGTTATTGAAGTAAAAAAAAAGTCCCAATTCCCATTACACCATACATAAGGGTTTTAAAACAAAACAAGGAATTCTTTTGATATGATTGAACTTCACAGTGGGAAGATAATGAAAAAAAAGTGCACATGGAAAAAAATGTGAAGCTGCTTTAAAAAAAAAAATCCTGAAGTATTTCTTGGTAGATCTTCAGACAGAATACTTAAAAGGTGGGATTCTTTTGTTCAAGTCGAGACGAGATGTGTAACTAGTTATTAGCGTTCAAAAAAGTATAATAAGGGGGTGTGGCGACACCAAAACATTGAAGGTCGACAAGTCCGTAACATCAAAGACAGAACAGGAGAGGGAATAATTAATGACACAAAACTTAATTGTCACCAAGTGTGCCTGTCAGTATTTGTCCAGATATTTGATACAGGCAAACTTCTGTCATTAGTAAATTCACATATTAATCAAGGAGTTATTTAACTCGTCCACCAAAGATCACATCTGATATTTTCAGAGATATCATTTCCCAATGAGGAGAGCAGAGCATGTAATAATGTCATAAATTTTCAAAGAGGGAAACTCGTTTAAGACTGTAATGGAACTGACAGTAAATTTTTTGAAGGCCATTGGTCCCTTTGAATTTTTCATCTTTCTGGATTGCATTGTTTCGTATACTGTACGGCTTTTTTGGGGATGACTTGGGGGAAAAAGAAAAAAAAAAAACTAGATGAAATTCATGAGTTAAATGAGTCGTGTGTGTCATTTATCAACTGTGTACATTTTAATGCTTTTCTTTAACTTCTGCATTGTTGTGGTTTTTAAAATCCTTAAGAAAAGGTCAATAGGGGGGTATTGTGAATGTTACAAAGATGGCCAGAAATCTCTGCCAGGCCATGCATTGTCCCTTCATTGATGGAAAAATGACCAATCCCTGGGTTCCATTGTTATTAAGGGAAGGGTCCTAGAATGGAATGTTGAATTTCAATACTCATTTTAATGTTGAGGATAGAATAACTTAACAAAATGATAGCTGTGCCTGTAAATAATGAATTTGGAAAAAACAATTTTTTTTTATACCCATTCAGATTTTGTTGAGGAGGAAGGACAAGACCGTTTAGTGGTTGAGAACATTTTTAGGTTATCCATTGAAATAGTATGGGGGTATACACCTCGTTATTTAAATTTAATAAAAATTCTCATGATCAAAATCATCATTTTCATGTCCCATGCTTTATCTGTTGTGTCTGATGGTTGACATGCCAGATTAAAATCCTTTTTGTAGGGAGGTGATAATTGAGCACAGTTGGACATTAGACAGGATTCTTAAGGATACAGCAAAATTTACATGGAAATCCTGTGGGGTAGAAATGTAATTTATATATTTTGTATATTTAGTATGTAATCATATTAGACCTCACAATTTGAAATACCGGTAACACATACGACACAATATCAAATCAAGACTGCTGCTGTTATCCTGGGTCACTTTTGTTCTGCAGGTGACCGATTTCTGTCCTTATCCCCCCAGAGCTTAATTGACCCTTTTTGGTACAGGGTCCTGTATCCATTCAGTTGGGAATTTTAAATCGAACAAGTGGCAAAATTTTGAAATATTTATGTGTAATAGGAATTTTTGCTGTGTAATAAAGAATTAGATTGAAGGTGTATACACACTTCAAATCTGTATGAGATTTTAAAATCTCAAAGTTCAACTTTTTTTAATATAAAAAGTACTGAAAAATTCAATTTGCTTGTCATTTGGGAATTTTTACCTACATTTTTGGAAAATATAGTAAATTTTCAATTGGGAGAGGGTCCTTTTACAGGACCTGGATGCAAGGGTTATTAAGCCCTGACCTCCCTTGTCATATGGCATGTGCATTGTAAAATATATGAACATTTAAGATTATTTTCTGAAACAGCTGAATTTTGGTAGTTGCATCGTTTGACAAAGCATAGGGAACAAATACTGTGAATACCATAATTATATAATATTTGATTTTTAGGAGCTAAGATAAATGCTATATCAATTTATTGGTTAAATATTATAAATGCTTTTTAGATATGGACTCTTTACATTATAGAATATATATTATGTAATTATCAGGAGCTGTTTTATTTTTACCAACATTTTAAAATGATCCTAATTGGCTTGGGATTGAAGCCCACAGTTGGGGCTTATTTGACCAAACACTGGAAATTTAGTCTATTTTTGGAATTTATAATAATTCATTGGCATCTGGCAGGCAAACTGTAAATTTATGCTGAGTGTCCTACTTAACCATTAGTCATGTTAGTAAGCATTTAGTTTATTTGTGTGTATGAATAAGCATTTTTTTGTTGTACCATCACACACTGTGACCAGGGTAGGACATTGATTTTATTAAATAAGGCTTCAACAAAAATCTATCTGGACATAGTTTTCCCCATTCATAAAGGAGTTGTGTATTGTCATTTAATTGGATCAATTCCCAGTCACCTTGTGACAAATAAAGTTGATCACTGAGGTCACTGAGTGGAAAAATATGTGAATCAAAAAAGTCCTCATTGATTGATATTTTACAAGTGCATGTAAACAATAAGGTCCTGTACTTATTATTGTTACGTTTTGTTAAAACGGACAAAGAAATTATTGTTGGAAAAACATCAAACATTTAGTATTAGTGCTCTTAAAGGATGTGTGTTGTATTTATCCAACTGTAATCATGGTCCTTTGCAGCAGTATGTGTCTTCAAAGAGATTTTGTCAACAGCGGAATTGCACCATTTTATGATCACTTGACCTGCATCTGTATTCATGGTCTTTTGATGTGTAGAGATGTATTTTTTCACATCAATTTTGGTATTCCAAATATCATAGCAACACCTCTGCTAATGTATGTAATTGTGACTGGTACTGTTTATGAAAAAAAGATGTCCAATAGAAAATCAACATTATGAAGCAAAGTTTGCAAAAATGAGCTAATTATGATATTAAACCAGCCTGAACCACTTTGCACTCTGTAGTTAAAACAGTTTAGCATACTATGGGGTTCTTTATATACATATAAATAAAACTTGAGAGAACAAATTCACAGTGAGTTGGGTTGCTAATGTAAACCCAGGTCATTCAATACACATCAGTGAGACCTTGGTTTATAGAGAAGGGTCAGAGATTATCAGGGTTCTAATCTAACAAGATGTCATACTCTTAGTGTGCAACTTCTTGTTTATGAGTAAGCTTACACTGGGAAACTTTGTGCACAATCAAAAGCACAAATGAAACTCATCATTTCTTTTATTGTAAGGTTTCTCTGGGTCTGCAGTAAACTTGTATCCCTTTATTTTCCAAAGCTTAACAGATGTTTTTAGTTTAATGGTTTGTAGCAATGAAATAAAAGTCTTGATTTTCTGTGTTCTCTGGTAGGTCTTAGACAAATATATTGGAGCAATTTATCTTCTATTTGAAGTCTTTTTTTCCAGTTTGAGCAAATTGAGAAGTGGTAAACCAGGACTTACAGAGTGTTGCCTAGCAATAGAAACTTAATACTGAGCCAACTGTAAGGCAGTTGGTCAATCATGTGGTAGGGCATATTATCCTAGCATGTTATCATAGAATTCTTTGAGAACTTTGCACACATACATAGAATAATTTATTTTTGTGACCCTTTTCACATACTGTGTCAAAATTATTTTATTTAAATAGGGTATAAAATTTCTATGATATACCACTGTACTTTGTCCCTCCTTTGGGATACAACCATTCTATAACTTCAGGGACCCTGTGTCAACTCATTGCTGCCCACAGTTACAAGTTGACATAGGACCCCTGACGTTGAGAGGATAGGATACAACCACAATGTCACATTGGAATGTTAGTGCAGTGCTAAAATAATTGTCATAACATTGTTGCATTAGGTACACTTAGTTGACAACTGCATCAAAGAGGAAAAAATGTCATAATTAATATAGAGAAAACACAGTTTGTATTTTTCATGACATAGAGGCCAATGGAGGTTGAGCGCTTATACGTAAGAGAATGAAGTTAGAGGCAATGTCTTTGGAGATAACGTATGTGTATATCGAAGACAAATCTTTTTGTGTTCTCCCTGGATCTTTCCGTCAGAAGAAAGTCCTTTGAAGACAGAGCCCATTCTTGGATAATATCTCTTTGAAATGGAATATTTTGAAATCTTACATGGCATTGGAGATAAAATTGGCCCCTTGCTTGTGCAAACAATTTCATTACAGGAGAGTTAGCCAATCAGATAAAGAAAGAGAAGGAGACACTTTCTCAATGTCAGTGTGTTTGATGTCGATTTCAGGTGTGTAACTGATCTAGAGATCTATCGAGTGATCAGTTTCATTCATATTTAGTTACACTGTTGCCCCACCATTTAAAAAATTATAAAGTATGGCTATAATTTGTGGGATATCTGATTTATCTCAGTCTTTTCCCTTTCTTGGCACTTTGTACGTCATGGCAGGATTTTTCTGCGAGAATGACTGAGCAATTCCAATTCAAGATCTTGAAGGTGTGTGCGATTAAATGTCATATTTCGTGTTAAGGCAGTATTTAATTTTCCCCTTGTGCATAGCATAAGAGAAGTAATTTTTTTAATTTACGCAACCTTCATTTCAATATTGTACTGTCATCTTCATCAATTTTGCTTAAATCACTGGATATGACAAAAGTTATAATCTAGAAATTGTCCTTCCATGCAATTGTTCCATAGATTTAGATGCATTAGTTAATTGATTTTTATTCAACATCTGCCATCTGACTATTTTGTAAAATATTTCATGTTGGAATTTTTTATCTCGTCTGTTTACTTTTTTCTCAATCCTTATCAAATTTCTGTGAAATGGGGATACTTTTTAATCATTTATATTGTTTGCGAAGAACAGGTGAAATTCAAGGCTGTTGAATTTGCAAAATGTTGTTTTCCGAGGGTTAATAAAAAATGAATAGTGATATGATGGTTTAATGAGTAGATTTCTCACGTGAGATAATTCGATCTCACAGTGTCAGGTTATCATTCTGACATTTCAGATTAATCTCAAAGAGCAATTGGCTTCTGAATTTTTCATTTTTTTTTTCTTCAGTGAAACAATTTAAATTAAAAAAAAAGGGAAGATATCCCTTGTTTTCTACAAAGCATTACAGATCATGATTGTTTTTACTGCATCAATCACTGAGAGGTGTGTGTTGATTACCCAGAAAATGAGGTCATACATCAACAAAGTTCAAAGAAGAGGGTGATCAGTTTATTTGGATTTTTTTTTTGCTAGCAGGACCAGTTTATCTTGTTTTCTGGAGTGGTGTATAGTCTGTAACAGATGAGATATGTTTTAGGGTTTGTTTGTTTTGTTGTTTGTATAAAGGTTGCATGGACTTGTTTGACGTCTTGGGAAAGTAATTTGTGATCTTTTGTTAAATTTCTTTGACAGAGAGAGAGAGAGAAAGAGAGATCTGGAAATCCAGAGAATAACTGATTATAGATCTGCAACAAATTTTACTATTTTAAAATTATATTTTTATTTAAATACAATCAGTTTTTCTATGCCCTAATGGAACAGCACCCCCCTCCCTCTGTTTCTTTTCTCTCAAGAATTTGGTGGATATCCAATGTAGCAAAGTTTGACAGGAGTGTATGTAATTATAGCATAAAAACCTGCCTGCTTTTCAGTACTATTGCCGCCAACTGTCACTTTGTGTTAGGGCTATTTTTCATCAACACTAGAAATTTCTGACACTATGTAGGGTCACTTAGGTACTATGCAGAAATACACAAATTTCAGGTTAGAGTCATAGAAGATGGGATGTTTTTTAAGTACATAAGCATGTAGGTAAATTAATAGTTTATAGTAAGCAGTAAACAACACAGACTATTTTCTCTATTCTATAGAAAGGGTCATCATTAACAAGTAGCATATTAACTTGTACTTTGTAAAGGGTTCTCTGAATATTATGAACATCATTTGAGAAAGAGATGGAAAGAGAGAGAGAGAGATTTCCTAAGAAATGGGCACTTTGATGATATATATAACTCAATTAAGACCCATATTGACAAAGAGTGCATCTTCCTCAAGAGAAGGGAAGACTTCGGACATTATGGAGAGACATATTGCCCAATTAGACTGAGAATTGACAGAATCGGAGGGAGATTTATGAAGAGATGGATTACACTTTGGCTTCCTAATGTTGTACCATTAGTGGTCCTTCTCAATCTTCTTGGGGAAAAAAGCACTGAAAATTGCCTAATATTGATGATCAAATACATGTCTGCAATGCATAAATCTTTTATCAACAGAATGACATTTAATGCGGTAATGCTTTAAATGTGCATCTCAGATGACAAGTATGAAGTATTGCCTCTTTTTTCTCTTGGTCTGTAATTATGTACATGTAAGGCTCAGATTAGTGGGGGTTTCTCATTTGTTTTGGAAAACTTGGGGTGAGCTAATTCTTCCCTGTTACTAATTGCTGTGACAATCACAGTTATCTTTTGTTCTATTGAACAGCTGCTCTGGTAATAATCCCTCCTCAGATTGATAAAAAAAAAATGTCGCTTCTGCTGAATTACAGAGTTGGGGTATTACAGAGAGGGAGATTTAATAGTCATAGATGTTTTATTAGTAAAGTAGGGAAAAAACCCACAGAGTAGATCAAAAGATGCTTGTCATATTATTGTCATCCCGTAAGTGAGGTGATTTCCAATCACAAAGTTTCAAAGGGAAGATTAAAAGGAACTATTTTCCACTGAACAACTCATCAGATAAGAAGAAAGCATTGCATCAGTATTAATCAAAATTGATGAGAGCAAGGCCATTGTTTACAGTTGACTGCAAGTTCTTTTTATATGAATTCCTTCACACAAGAAATGAGAAATTAAAAAAAAAAGGAAGAATTGCTCTAATGAAACATCAAATGGGTCTGGGTATTTTTTCCCGTTGATGTTGTTTGGTGATAGTTACAGTTATATGATTGCTTGTCAAGATTTTATGGCAATTGCACACTTTGAAATATATCTATGCATCTTGTAAAAGGGGAAGAAAATATTTGCATTATGTTTGCATTATATATGACAAATTGGTCGTTATTTGTACATCTATGTGACTGAGTCTTTATTTAGCAGGATGACAAAATCGGATTTCCCATCTGTTTCCTTTAGATGCTTGGAGGTCCTCAGCCAAAGGCAGAACTCCTTTTATTCACCATGAGGATATGCAATTTAACACCTTTGTAGTACCATGTGCTACCATTAGTTAATGAATTAACACTCCTCTATCATGCTTATTAGTTACCTTTAATTAAAAATTGTAAACATAATGTTCAAAATTTTTTGGGCAGCAGCCATGACATCAGAAAATATTTCCATATAGAATTTCAAGACTTCTAAATATTATGGCATAGTTATTCTTTACATTTTTACAAGATATATGTAAAGAAGTACATTGTTAACATGATTAAGAAAATTCAATGTTGATCTTGAGAAGAGAGCTCTGTTGTAATTCCTTGATGCATTTTTAATTTCTAGCTGTAATATAATTTGTATTCTGCTACTCATGTCAATAGCCATTAGAATGAAGAGAGCAAGAAAAACATACCAGTTTCTCTGCATTGCAGAATTTAGAAATTCAAATATCTACAAGTGACTTCATCAGATTGATGGGTTTCCCTGCGAAAAAAAAAGTAAGAGAAAGAACAAGAAGCATTGCATTCTGCATTTTTGGCCTTCTGACATTTATCAAAGATTGTAGGTAGAATGTGGATATTAGTCACAGATTTCATGTCTTACATCTCATGAGGAGCCAAGACCTCACAGAGGGAACTTGTAAGAGCTATGTCCCTTTATCAGAGTTACGGGTCTTGTCCAATTGGTAATTTATGAGAGGGGGTGTTGTTGCCGCAAAAGATCTGAGGAAATCTGTTGGCATTTATCACATGAATTCCATTTGTACTCTTATTTTATTACATTTGTAACAGATGAATGCAAACAAGAAAAAAGTAATCTTTCATTTTTGAAAAAAAAGGACTGAAGATTTTTTTTATAATTATGTTGCCAAAAGAAATGAGAATTTGAATAGAAACTGGGAGGGCCTTGAAAGTGACCGTTTTTTAACCTTTTAAATGTTCCATATATATAGATGTATATTGGACAGTTCAAAGCAATATGTAGATATTAATCTCCAATTTGTCCTTTTCAGCATTGCAAGGGTCCTCTCTTTTCGGGAAAAGATCAATGGAAACTCTATCTGGGAATATTATGATAGGACAGGCTGTGTTATTACCATGTAATAGTTAAATCTCTTTGTAATCTGAGTGTTCAAAGTAAAAACAGGCTTTATGGAATATTAATTGAGGAATATTGGGGACAATTATCTAATCCATCAGAAATTCATTACGCTATTGTCCTGTGATATAGTCAGCCCTATGGCTGTAGCCACTACTTTTGAGGCTGACTATGCAAGATATAAAAGGTCGACAGGCAGAAATCAAAATGGTGAAATCAATCGCAGATGACTGATCAAAGGAGACCAGCCTATTTATCTGACCAGTAATGGGTCAGGACTAATCCACAGCAAAGATCTGCGTAGAATTGGGATTGGGCCCTTATGAGATATGTCGCCATTGTGGAGTCCAACAATTGAGCAGGCCAGAAATGTAGACAGGATTTATATTTCTGACCCTCAGTAAAGGAACAAATATAAAATACAAGTTATTTGTAAGCTATTGCTAATGTAACAGGCTCTATAAGTTGTTTTAAATCTGCTTTAAAAAGATACTGGTCCACACAAATGTATTCATTGACAAGGTGGTACAGCTAGCTCTATCATAGAGGTATGATAATGCAGCATATGTTTTGCAGTCAGCAGATACATTTATCAAGAAAAAAAAAATAGTTTATTTCTAGGTTTGTCGTTTAAAAACACTGAGTGCAGTTCATTTACTTCTGAATGCACTGTATTTGGCAATTGTTGAAAGACTTTGATGTCATGGTGATAGTAAAGGTTTATTTCTGGTACATTAATTGACATGAAATAAAAGTTTTGTAGGCTTGTGTGACAACTTGTGTGTTAAAGATAAGGATCAAAACTCAAGCACACTTTAGATGATATCAAAATTACCAGTTATCTTAAAACTAATGTAACATTTTGAATTTTAATCACCTGTATGCTTCAATTTTGTGATAAATAAAATTACCAGTGTATCTAAATTGTATCTCTGTTCTTAAATAAGGTAAAGTAAGAATTTGCATTAAAGTTAAAGGCATAATTGCTTTATTTCTAAATGTATTGCAACAGACTAGTTTTAGTGAATTTACCAATAAATCTTGTGATGCGGTAAAAATATACTTTTCATTTTATCCCGTAACCTTATTTTATTTGTATATTAGTATATAATTGTTGATTACCAGCAGTTAGCTGCAATAATGTAGCCCTCTCCGATTTTTTTTAATCTGATATCTTCAGGAGAGGGCTACAATTCCACTGCATCTCCGTAATGGTGCAAATATATTTTTTAGATACGGGCGACTGCAGGCAAAATAAATTGTTTTTGCATTCAACTTACTTCCAATAAGACGGAATATTTATTCACTATCAACATCATAGCCCTTTATACGCGAAAACCAAGTAAAATAAATCTGCGTGTTTTCCAGTCGTTCACCTCAGCAGCCATGACAGTTCTCGCGTGATGTACTGAGACTTGCGCTTGAAATTTAGAATCACTTGATAATGTAAATGTCGGTGTTGATAAATGTTTGTGTTGTATGATATAACTAAACATCGATAAATAAAAACATTCCACGTGATATTTTTATCATAAACAGTGATATTTATGCTTATTAATAAGGGAAATCCATACAGATCCGCTCCCCTAGATCCCAAATTCTCATTGGTTGTCCCAAAATAAAATCGATCAAGGTCAGTAAACATGGCGGATAAATTCAAGTTGTAATGTTGACATACACGAAAAATAACCGATATACGGATTGTTCTGTATATTTTTGGATCAATTCATGTCCTGCATAACTACATTTTATGAGGTCAGGTAAGATATGTTAATAAAATACCCAGTTACTGATAATTTGAGCCGAAATATGTGCGGTAGTGAATCACTCCCGCACTTGCACCATTACGGAGATCCTAAGGAGTTGTAGCCCTCTCCCCAAAAAAAAAAAAAAAAAAAAAAAAAAAAAAAAAAAAAAAAAATTGGAGAGGGCTACATTATTGCAGCTAACCAGCAGTATGAAATTAAATGAGAAAAAATATTGTTATTAAATGAGAAAAAATATCAAATAGTGGAACGGAGTTAATTAAAGATGGAAAAACATAAAGTGCTGTAAGCATGATATATGGTCTTTAAAGATAAACCTGCTATTGTCAATAACACGTTCATTTATACCCAAAGTTGTCAGAATTTTTATCTATATCTAGAATGTGAGTTATTCCATATGATGTTTTTTGCGATATTGATCTCTTTAAATGGGGGCAGAAATGATTTGATGACCGGCCAGTGTTTGAAGCCATTTCTTTGATCATTTGTTTATTGTCTGGTCTCAGAGTGAAAATCTGCATACGCCTGATGTTGCCATCTACTGAAATACTGCTCAACCCAGGCTTTTTTAGAGAGATATGGGGAAGAATGTATCTGATAAATGTTTTTTATGAAATAAATAATATTTAGAGCCAGGCAGACAGCACGAGGTTGACTCCTTTGATCTTCTGCTAGGGGATTAGTGCACTGGCTACAACCCTTCTGGATTTCGGAAGTCGAAAAATTCGCAGAGGCATCTGCAGGCGATGAAGCTGTCAATAGTTTTATTTTTAAACTTGTTTTTAAGAATTTCTCACAATAGATTTGTCAGCATCTGTATGGTAGTTTTTGTCCCATTCTCCATGGATTCATTAGAGATTTCTTTGTATTTTTCATTGAATAAGGATATCAAGCTTTATTTTGAAAGAGTTGGGAATGTCTGACCTAGCTGTTATGGTATAAACTGCATAAACAGTTGAGTTAATGGTTGGAAATAAATTCTTTGTGTTTGAACAATGAGAGAGTCATTATATACATATACCCTCTGTGAATTCAATGTACTAAATATTTAGCTCTTTAGTCTTACGGGGGACATCATTGGAGATAATTTAGGAGCATGGGAAATAAGCTAAGTTAACAAGTCACTGTTATGTAATGGCCTACAATGATGTGGGATTGCGGTGACTTCTGTGTTTTGCCATGTATGTTCATTTTTATTGCACGGTTGCTATATTGCACTGATGACCAACATGATATCTGAATTCAGTCTGCAATATAATAATGATAATTGTTTTTTTATTTCTATCATGGTAGGGCTTGGCTCTTCTCAGTGTTTTTGCTTGCCATAGTCTAAGTTACGTATTAAGGGGCCCTGCATTTGTACCCTTGAAGATTGTTTGCACTTTACAGTTTTGTTGTGATACCTATTTACCCTTTTTCAGCACCTGTGCAGCTATCCTCACAGGTGTTAGGGAAACTGGCCAAATCTTTTGTAATTGTCTTTAAAGAAGATTGATTTAAAGCAAGGGGAAAATTTTGTTTGAAATACTTAAGTGTTGCCTTTGAATACGTAGATACAAAGTTTAGAAACTTGAAGGCCAATTAGTGGCTGTCTTCACTATATATTGCCATAGAAGCTTTTTGAAGCTCTAAATACTTAAAAGATTCAGAAGTTTATAGGAGGATTTTTGACAAGGCATATTTTATCCAGGACTATCTATTGATAAAAAAAAACAAATCCTTCCTTGCTAGTGCTTCAACAAGGCTTAGTATTTAAATACAAAAACAGTTTTATTATTCTTGAACGAGTAATTCCATTTTATCCATCAAAAAGACTAGTTAAGTTCAGAACCTAATGGCTGGGATTTTCTTTAATTGCATGTAGCTTTGTTCCTGTATTAATTTAAATTTTTCCTGCAACAATACAGCAAGATTTACTGCATTTAAATTCTTTGATGCTTTACTATTTGAAAGATATGTTTAAGAGTATCAGTTTGATTTGCCAGGTGTGTGCATCTTGAAATTATGCCACTTTATAATTTTTTATCATGAAGTTACATTTCATGATATTATTATGATCATCATGAAAAAAATGCTAATTCCTGATAACATTTTTTTTAAAAGAAAGAAAACCATTTTAAGACTGCAACAGATTGTGCCAGAAATCAAAGAAAAATAATTTTTCATGGTGTTTTCTCTCTGAATAGTAACATTTTCTCCTTGTATTTCAGTTATAAAACTATTGTCAGATTAATTTTAAAATACCTACACAGACAATAAATAATTTATGACATGCTCTGTGGTTTATTTGTATGAGAACATAATTGCCTTTCCACGTATGTTTTTGAGCTCTTAGAAGTGTATTTTGTCAATTCTTCCATAGCTTTTGCATCCCTGTATTTGCAGTATTACCATGCTTTCAGATGGAATAATTTATTAATTAGAATTAGAGAATCTATGCTTTATCAGATGTGCATTGAATATTGAATACAAACCACTGAATGTGTCAAGCTTTTGGAGGAAGATCAGACAGAATTGAACGGAATTGTTCTTTCTCTTTTAACATTTTTCATTGTCCTAGGAGATTGTCTGCTTATTGTTTTACACCATTGAGAGTTTGATTTGAATGATCTTAAAAGTGAATGAAAAGCTTTGATTCAAACTATCACTCTAATATGAACTTAAAGCAAGTAAATTCAGTAAAATTATCTATTTTATCATTACTGGAAATACAGAGGTCTCATAGGTGTAGAAATTTTTTTTCACTTTTGTTGTAAATGTATATTATTCTGTTTAAAGCAATTCATTTGTCAAAGTATTTAAACTTTGACTAATGATTTGTTTGTAAATCATGAAATTATTTTTGTTTCTGTTTTTTTATCTTTCAAAAATTGATGACACACAAGGTTTGAGTATTCCTGAAGTTTCTTGTATGTTTATGTCAACACATTCAGGAATCCATTAAACTTTATTGCAGGAAGTTTCCATGTATTAAAGCATATACCAAGACAGTCTCTTTTTCTTTAAAAAAAAATAACATGAGTTTTAGAATCAAAAAATTTCAAATCCCCTCAAAATAATTATCATTTACAGTTAGATTTTGAGTTTTCATCATCAACAAAACTGAGAATTAATGTGTGTAGGAAATTTGGAATCCATCCTCTGCACCACATTTGAAGTGCTAGCTATTCACTTTATGCACAAAATGACCCTGTCAATATACCGGGGTACCAATTTAAATCATTTATCAATTTCAGTTTTAGAAATTTTTGAGTATGTTAGGAAACAATTATGTGTTGTACTTGATCCAGTCAATTAAATGGAGACCAAGAGGTTTAAATGCTGGTATCAAATGGCTCTGAATATTTCCTAATATTAACTCAGATGTTTACTGTGATCTGATTTGAGAAATATCATTCTTTCAAATAAGATGTCAGTGAATGGATTTAGGTCAAGGTCAGAGTTGTGGTGGACTGACAATTAGGTTATGTCTGAACTATATCTAATCTGACATTCAAACTCATCAATAAATGGTATTCCAATCTTCACATTCCATTAAATTATAAAAGCTAGGTGCTAACTTTATTTGCGTTTTAATGAAGAAGAGAATAAAATTATGATTCTTGCAAGATGTCAATGCCGACGATAGCAATCTAAGACTTTTTTGTCAGACTTTTTAATTTGACAGTACTGGATACATTTTCCTTAATTGATTCTTTGGAAGTGGAGTGATTCTATAGATATGGATGATGGCTATATAAATGTAATGCATATATAGTTGTACTTTTGTCTTTGATAGACAGGGCTTGAAATAGTTCTTACTGACATCAAAAGGCATTTTTTTGATGTGCAACTTGATTTTTCAATTGATGTGTATCCATTTTTTTGTTGAGGAAGTGTTTTACATTAAAATATTTCCAGAGATAAGATCTGATGTGAAATAATGTAAAAGATATATTATTGCTTTTATTGCTTGATGTTTATCTAGATTTTTGTGAGTCATATGTCTTGTATACATTTAGGAACATGATTGACATTAAGATGCTTTTTAGATCACATATCCTCAGATCTCTGAAATCCACTGGTTATACTTTGATCATAATACATGTACTAATAATGTTTGTATATATTTATTTAATATATTTTTCTCCTGTTTGATAGAACAATACATTTACTTATTATGTTTGATTTGCACTTAATTCATCTATGTGTATCTGTTTTCAAGGGCTTGTGTCCATTTATATTTATTTGAAAACTTCGTTAACACACTGGGTAACTTTGATGGAAGAGTTGTGTGAATTTAAATTGTTATATTTGGGCATCTGAGACATGGAATTTGGTAAATTTGCAGAAAATATTGATGCTAGATGTGAACTTTTGGGTACATTTCTCTTGATTCTGCTGACAAAAATATCTGACAACCTTCAGAATGGTGAGCTACAAAACAGCTCCAAACCATGTCTCCTTCTGTGTTTCTTAACTCTTCTCTTGCCATTTGATCTGCTTTGATTTCTTGGGAATTGTTTACAATTTAAGAAATATTTACATGACTCCAGTGTCACAATGTTGATAATTCTCTTTGAATTTTGGCAAAGTCTTGTGGAAGCAAAGAGAGAAAAGGTTTTGTGTTCTCTTGGATGATGTATATATTAGAAGGTATAGAACAGACTGGGAATTATGATTAAAATGTTCCAAGTTCTTCATCAAAGATTGAAGTCAATTGCCTTTTATTGGGCAAACAGTGGCAGGGCTAGGTGATGACAAGGCTTTCTTTGATCCTGACAATGTGGCGGACCCTCAAATAAGAGTCACGGTGCTCATCAATAATGCATATACCAATCTGTTTGATCAGAGTAGAGGGGCACTTACGGGAAAATATGATTAGAATGATTTTGTGCCTGTAGGGAAAACATTAAATGTCAACTGGAAAAGGGGGATTTTTAACTTTGAGAATGTATGTCTGCTTATGTTTTTTGGCCATTGAGCAAGATCTGGTGATAGTTGTGGGTCTATGAGTCAATTCATGGTCAAGTTAATGGTCTTTGTGAGTAAGAGACACCGACTCTGCTATGCATGAGTCAATAAATAGTGATTTCTTTTTTTTTGTTTTAATATGTACTCAAGATATGATGTATGATTGGATGAATAGACAAGACTCGTCAGAAGCACTCAACAAATGAGTCTAGGGACCCAGGGGCAGAGATTTTCATAGGAATAATGGTACAATTAAATGATGATCAGTGCAGATTAGTGGAAGAATGAATTTTGAATGGTGACAAATGGGGTTTTGGAGATGGTTATGTGGAAGTTTTTATCTGCTTGGATTGAAATTGCCATACATCAAATTTCCCTGAAGAAATAGCTATGTCCATAGAAATGCAAATGAAGAAGAACTACCTTTTTGTTCAGATATGTTGAAGATGTAAAAAAACACATGAATTTGATATAATGAAACTTATGTTTGATGAAGGGAAAAACCAATTATTTTTGATACAATATAGCTCAAAACTGAGCTAATTTAATGAATTGAATGTAGAAATCAAAGGAAATCAAAAGGGAGGAAAACAATACACACAGCAAAAAATTGTAAATAATATGGAAAAAAAAAAGCAAAGGCAAATCAACTGAACTTGCTTAGGCATTTCCTTCAGATGTAGGGAAGAATATAAATAGAAATGTTACCATGTTATTCATTTTATCTTGCTTTCAAGCTTTTAGAATAAATTATTAATAGGCTATTAATATTTTTTTTTTGAGCTTTTAAAATAATTTATGAATTCAGGCAAAATTTTATGAAAACACTGAATTACTAAGACTTTGTGTATATAGTGTCAAAATGCCAAACTGACAGCAGAATGCAGAAGCGTATCATTATATAACCAGTTAGAATTAATCAGTATAAATTCCCTGAATTTTGACAGGCATGTTATTCACAATCAAAGAACGTGATATGTGCCATGTCACAACATCTATGAAGGTGTCCTCAGGGCTCTGTTCTGCATATTTTAACAATGAAAACAAACATGGGGAAAAAAAATTATAATGCACTGGAAGAAGTGAAGAACAGAAGGGTCTATAAATTGTTCACTATCTTGCATGTTTTATGGACATTGTACATGCATGTTGACACTTTAATTGACTAGCTTTTACAGACTGGGTTGTAAAAAAGTACACTGAAGGCCATCACTTAAAGCCCCTGACAACAGGTGTGAAAATATTGGGACTGTCCTGTAGAAAATAAGAGAAATCATTATGAGTTGGCAGAGGTTTTGTTTGTTTAGATTATCAACATCAAGCACACTTCTGTGTAATCAATTAACACCATTTTCATTCAGTATAATTATTATTTGAAAAGATTAAAACAGATGTTCACATTTCTGTGTAAATATACCCTACTCAGCTAGACTCTCTCTTGCTTCAGTGAGTAATTAGTTAGGGCTATTTTGTATTTATTGAAAACATTTTGATAACAATCAATGTACACAAACAACACAACAGCCTTTTTTACAGCAAAATGCTTTTTGCCTAGTGTGTGTGACCTTAAAGTATCAAGACTATATACATCTAGACATCAAGTCAAAGGTGATGTTTTGCGGCTAATTAACGACTTCCATCTTCCTCTGTAGGGCCCGGCCCTCTTCACGAGGAAGTAACCACCTTTGATACCTTCCCCTCAGTGTTTGACTGTCTTTGATCTTGAGACATAGGGAGGAGAGATAGTTATTGATTCCTGTTACACTGTTTATGATTGGTAGATTGTCTGTTTCTCTCTGATACTAACAAAAGCCACCATAAGGAACTCCATAGTTAAATACTTCCACTCTGGGCATTTCTTTATAAGGAATGGTTTTCTTAAATTCTTTGAAGGTAAGATTTGGAATACATTTGTTTATGTGTGTATAGTTTGTAAAGTTTTTCAGTTGTGTTGTCTTTGGATGAATTTTCTTCATAGGTTTTTGTCTTGATAGTTTTAAAGATAAGAGAGAGAGAAAATTGAAAAATATAAGGCATGACACAAATTAAGCATGCAGATTTTAAAAGTGTAAATTAACCTACCTTAATTAAGAGGTTTAATGGGAGTTTGGTTTGTTGAGGGAAAAAGACGCTAATAAGAGATTTCATCTTCTCATTAAAGAAAAAAAAACCTACCAAGCAGAATGTGTTTTTGCTTCTATAAAGACATGTGGTTATATACAGATCTTAATTACAGTTTTGGATGTGTGTGTGCTTTTGAGGTTTTTATTATCTCTGCTTGTTAAACATCTGAGCACTAAGGTGTTAACATCCCCATGCAAGCATCAAAGGCTAGGTGTCCAAAAGGTAATAATACTCCAATCAGATTATGTCATAACAGATGTCAGGTTACATAACATCTTCACTCCAGAGGAGCTTTGATCGGGGCCAGCCAGGTAGATTATCTACCCAGGTAAACATGGTGTCTCTATCTATAGGTAAACATAAGCTCGAACACTGCTGTCTAACAGATTCTTCATCAAATTGTGGAGGAATGAGGGCAAGTCCTAAACGATTATCCTGGAGGGGAGCAATTCCGAAGATTTTGGGATTCCGCAAAGTTTTGGGAGTAAGGAGAATGATTAAACACTTGCCTCCGTGGAGGCTGATTTATTTTCTCTTTGATTCTAACTAGCGCCTGGGTTTGGTATGATCGTTCCTCTATAATGTCTGAACATTTTGCCAAGCATCTCTTTTGTAAGTTCAGAGGGAGTCGAAACCAGAAGAACAAGTTTGATCAAATGACAGTTTTTCGATAATAATGTTGGCAAACTGAATGTTTTCAGGCTTTTTGAGAACTAGCAGCTGCCATTTTTGTAGGATATGGGGGCTGTGATAATCAAACTTCGGGAATGCCGAAGGATTGGCAGTGAAAATTGTTAAAATAAAAAAAAGAAAAAAAATAACAAGATAGATGGAATCTTTTTCTGACTCCAACATTTTAGATGCAGGTTTCTGAAAGTTGTCAGTTGAGATTTGTTTTAGCTGTTCTTAAGATATTACTATTGATACAGCCCTATGTTGTTGTGAACCATATGAGTCATTCTGATTTTTCCCTAATTTACAGGAACTGTCAGTCAGTCTGGATAATAAAGGAGGCAGCATTCCACTCAGAGGTATGTTAATTAAACAATAAGCTTTAATTAATCTATGAGTGTTATCGGAACTAAAATTCTATCTCTTGATTGTCTGATATACCAAAAATTTTGCATGATAGAAACACAGATAATTAATGAAGAGGAGGCAAAAGGCATCGTTATTCAATGTTATGCTTCTACTCATTAATAACATTAAGATAATGAAGTAATTTTTAATAAAAAAAAGCCAAAAATGAAAGTGGCTTTTTGCAGACACTGCTTTTCATCAGAAACATCCCATGAATTTTCGTTTTATCAGGACTATCAGACTTGATGTGAGGTGAAGGAGCTAGGTTTTTGGTGATAAATGAATCTGTCACGGTACATGAAGTGTGTATTAATCATCCAGTGATTTTTATTCCAGTGGAACTCCCTCCCCAGAAGATGGATACAGAGAATCCCAAAGTTCTGGAGCTGGAACAGGACTTGGAGAAACCTCCTCTTAATATAGAAGTAAGTGAGACAAATATTTTTCTTTTTTAAAAAATGAATTTTTTGTTGATTAATAATACATGTATATTTTGTATTATATAAGACAGCAATCCCATTCTTATCTTGCTGAAAAATATTATAGTGCTTTTTTTGTGATCGGAATAATATCTATTTGTCAAAACGCATTTACCAGATCTCGTTGGATCTGATTAAATTGTGTATTTTACTTTAATTTTAATAATATTAATACTAAATTTGATTCAGAAGCTGGTTTTGATTTATTTTTAATTTTCCAGACAAAAGTGAAGTTGTTGGAACTATATTAAAATGAATTTTTAATTTGAGAAAAAAAAAGTTGTCCTTTGAATTGAAAGTAGGTGAGGTGTGGAGATACCCTGAATGTGTAAATGAAGTGTTTTTCAATATTCATTTGTCAATTTCCATTATCAGATTCTCTTGTAAAAGTACAGAGAGTTTGGGTTTAGCGATAGTGCAAAGTAATTCTATCTTATCAAAAGGATTCTTTTTTTGGTCGTACATCGGTTAATGAAAACTTTACTTGAAATAGTGTGAAACTAAATGAGCCATACCTTAAGAGATATATCTGTCTTTGTGCACCAACCAAGCAAGTTTGTATGTAAAGAATTCATGTAGGTATATTTTATTATTGTGGCTTTGTAATATAAGACCCCTTTGAAGTTATTTGAGGGTGTTAGAGTGATAAATATCAATATTGAAAAAAAAAATTATTTGAATAAAATGTACCATTTCAAACATAATTCAGAAGAAATGAGGTATGAAAAATGACAAGTAAACAGAATTAATAATTTAAATGTTAGTGTCAAAAGGGAAATTGGGAGGGATTTCTTAGTTTTAACATATGGGTACTTTCTTACAAGAAATTGCAGAAAACTGGTAATTTTTAAGGATGAATGGTAAGAAAAGAGGTTATTCTATGAATCAAGAGGATCCTGTTGTCACAAATAAAATGGCAGGTGTCTGATCTATTCCCTCCAGTACCATTGTGTGCCAAGCTAGGAACACATTTGGTCAGTCCAACAAAGCAAAATCGTAAAAATCACTTCTAAGGAAATATGAAACAGGATGAAGCATTCTTGTATGGCATTTATGTGCTAAATTTTCAACCTAAATACAACTTCCAAAATAACAAGTAAGTATTGAGTTCCTTTGAAACATACATAAATAAGTCATAAAGACACAGCAAGAGCTGAGGAAATAAAACTGCCATCCCGAGTGGTGTCACGGTGACCAGGGAACATTGGCTTGGTCATTAGATGAAGTGAATTGTCGGCTTTTGATGTCCTTAGTACTCCAGTATTGATGACTTGCGAGAATTAATTGTTTACAATCTGCCCTGTATTTTAAAAGAGGGGTCTACCTGAGATGGCTGGATATCATAAAAGGGACAAAAATATTTAGGTCACAGCTAGTGTTTTATATGTTAATACTGCTTGAAATTTGAAAGGTTGTGAATGAAATGTTTTTTCTCTGTCATGCTTACCAAGTGAATTCGGTGTGTTATGTTGCACAGTTTCAAAGAGTACAGGTAACATTTGCTGAAACATGTATAGCCAATATGTTCAATATTCATCATTTTCCTTTAAATATTTAATGGGTTCTAGAGATGAAATTTTGAAGCCTCTTTACAAATTAATATAATGATTTTGAAATAATTAAGATATGGATAATTATTAATGGGGAAAAGAAAATTTTTCTTATAAAAAACTAATATGGTATGTACCCACATTTAATATGGTAATGAAATTAACTGCGCCCTGTAATTAATGTATTTCCTTATCTCTTCATGTTAAAATTGGTGGTCAATTACCATTTGAATCAAATGAAATATTCCTTTAAACAGCTTGCAAACCTGGAGCTTCAGACACCTAACAGCGAAATAAAGTCACTGAACCGTCTGCAGCCGTTAAACAAACTACACAGCTATTTTCGAGTTCTGTATTAATATTTTATTGCTGCAACCATTTCTTTTTTTGTTATTGAACAAATAACACCATTTAGGAAACAGTTATTGCTGTTCGACCCACTGATTTGAGTGGGGATTATAAGTGCGAGATCTTTTTCACTGATCTCATCCCCAATTTTTCTGTGCCTTAAATTTCCTTTTAGTTAATCATATTTATTATGTTGTAAATAGAACTGAAGTGTAAGTGGTATAAAAAATTAATATTGTATTCTAAAATACTAAATTCAAAATTTAACCCACGATAGATAGCTGGGTTATGCTTTTCTTTTTTGGAACTAGCATTCTAAGTGCAGAAAGGTTAATGCCATATGCATGTATAAACATACTTATTTGTGCAAATTTGATTCCACTGTCCTAAAACTGAACAAAATCCCCAAGGAAGTAATTATGTTATGGCATGGCCAAAAGCCAGATATAGTCCAATTCTTCATTAGCTGCCATAAATTGATTATCTCCATATGTCTCTTACTTGTGTGCATGCTTGTTCCAATAAGACACTAATTTGCCACTGAAGGGCTGCAGCAGAAGACGCAGACTCACACACAACACTTTTATTCATGGGTGATTAATTTACCAATTAAATATGTCCAAACATATATATCAGAATTCACATTGGCACACAACTGCAAATTGTTCAGATGTGTCCAATTTTCCATCATGATTCCTAGTAAAAAAGTAGAATGTAGCTTAATTTACTTCTATGGTCATGAAAGTACCATTATTGCACATGTTGTCACAGAATGTGAAGAATAAAAATTCAGTTTTGGAGACGCAACTTTTATTCCTTCTTTCAAGTTCATTGTCAACATTGTCAAAATGTTTGAAGTATGTTTACTGTATGTAAAACTTTTAACATATGTAACTTTTTCCAGGAGTTTGAGTGTGGTGTCCATTTTGAGGGGCTGGAGAAGAATAAGCAGGAGTGGTCTTTTACACTGTATGATTTTGATGGACACGGAAAAATCACCAGAGAGGTATAAAGTTACTTTGCCACGTATGGTTTAATACTTCTACTATTTAAAAACCTCAAAGGAAAGTCAGATAATATAGAAGAGATAAATAAGAAGATGTGTTAACACATAAAATCAAAGACCTTTAATTAGAAAATTTTTATAAAATTAAATTATGAAAAAATAAAAGATATCTATCTTAATTTGCACCAAGGTAAGATGTGCTATAAAAGAAGATTTTGAAAGGAAATATTTTAGAGAGCAATAAATACGGAAGCATTAAAAAAAAAAGGAAAATTCATGTATAAATATATTTTGCGAAAAAATAATGTGATCCCTGTTCATAATGATAAAGAAGGATACACAGAGTCAACAGGTGGAAGTCTTATCAATTTTATAGCTGTGTATAGAAAAAAAGAAACGGCAGCTGCTGGCAAGATAGGGGGACAGGTTTATATTTTTCCAATGAAGATGGCAATGTTCAGGATGATCAAAGAGCAGCCCTGAATTATATTGTTCATGTTAGATTTAGTCCTGTTGTCATTTATTCATCCAAGGTTTACTGCAAATTGAATATTATGTACACAGCTGATTAAGCCCAAAAGGATGGCAAGTCATTTTAATTGCACGTACTGTAAGATATTGGACAAGGTTTGTGATAAGCTCTGGGGGGAAAAAAACAAATATATGTGTTTGAAGTAGCAAGTGTATTGAAGGCCCTGCATTCCCGCTCAGTGCGATGGTTTCTGAGTAATCGGCATTAAGAAGATACTCTTTAACTCGAGCACTGGTGGGATTTATTCCCCATCTCTGTATTAAAGTTAGCCCTTGTCTTAGGTATGCATCAAAAGAGTACTTTGTATGCCTCAGTGCAAGCTCTGGGCAAATATCCATCTGTCATAATAGTGCATCTTGTCTGAGGGAGAAAGGTGATAGGGGGAGAATGAGAAAACAGTTGTTGTGCTGCTCTGTGTTGTGAGCAATAGATCACAGGCTGCTTTCACCTGCTGCAGTACTATCACACAGCTAGCTAAAGACAGTTGATGATTAAATAAATGTGAGGGTGAAAAAGAACTGAAGAGAAATATGTATGAAATCACAGGTGTAGGTGTCAGGAACTGTTTGATGTATGAATAAAAGATGTTTCAATGATGTCCCAGAAATTGAAAAAGTAACACCCCCCACCCCACCCCCACCCCCAAGATATTAATGTCTTAGAGTATTCACATTTATTTGCTTTAATTGCAGGATTTGTCAAGTTTATTAAAAGCCTTATATGATGCTGTGGGTTCTTCCATCAAAATCCCCTCCAATGGAACAAAAACTCTGAAACTAAGGCTCACTGTAGGGCAGGACAACACACAGCTGTCAGAAAACAAGACCCCTACCAAGGGCAAAAAGGACAAAGTCAAGGACAGTGATAAGGTGAAGGACACTCCCAAATCAAAAGAATTTGCTAAACTTAACAATAATCTTACTGCCACTCATGTTCAGCTGCCTGCAAAGCAGTGCAATAGTGACTTACAGGAAAGGGTGAAAGGACAATGTCAAAACTCCTGTCAGGTCAAAGGTCATAACCCCTGCACAGCTCATGGTCAGGATAATGTGTGTTCTGGATCCAAGAGGATTCAACTGACATCACAAGAAAGGCAACAGCTTGTGGAATTGGTTCAGGAGAACATGGAAAGAAACCATGTGAAACAGTTAAGGTAATATTACTGTAGTTCAAATTACTTGAGTTAGTAACACATCTTCTTTATTAACATTATTGTTGTTTCGGGATATACAGTGCATATGTAAAAAACCTGTTGTGTATTACTGAGAATCATTCAAACAAACAGCAGAGATGAGAATACACACAGAGAGATCTACTGAATTTTTTTTTTAAGAATGTGAGCCCAGTGGAGTGATAATTCAATGAAAATAATCATCAATTAACATGAAAATTATTAAAGTTGTTCAATACTTTATATGGGATAATTGTGTGTGATATTTTTGTAAAAATATTTCTCTTTGAAAAAAAAAAGGTTAATCTAGACCATTAGAATCCAGCCTTGATTGTCGACAATTCAAGAAAGGTTGTTACTAGAGGGAGGAGGAAAATCTGGACTTTTAATATGTTGGGCTCATTTGAGCAAACATGCCAAGTGTGTGTAAAAATCCCTTTATTCTTGTGATATTTCTACATCATTTTTTGAGATCACACAGAATAAATGAATAAAATTGCCATCTGAAAATGTTTCTGGGAGTAATTAAGCAGCAATGGAAGAAAGTTTTATTTGTGAGCCTCCGTTTGAAGTTCAAACATGTAATGCAATCAGACTGGCTACTGAGGCAGAAAAACTCTTTGAACTGATGAGGCTGGGCTAGCTGGGATGAAGCAATATTGTCTTTTTTTCCCACTGATAAAGAAACCATATTAGATCTAATGAAAGTGAGAAAATGGGATAATTTTCATTAATTCAGCATATTTTATGAAAAGGGACAAGGAAGGTAACTCTTGTTGAATTTCAAATTTTAATTAAATTTTCTTTGAAAGTTGTCTTACTTCTGAAATTGTTAAAAGATAATTAAACAGATTTTTTTACTACTTTTAATTACAAGTGGAAAAGATGTAATTGTGTAAAGTACAATCAATTTTCAGTAAAAGATGAAAAATAGAGATACATGTATTTGTAGATTTATAAAGGAAAGGAAACGCATTTAAAGAACAAACAGAATTAAACATTTTGATTGAAAACATTAAGTTAATGGGAAGAGAAAATGTGGGATATAAATTGTGCATCCTACAAAGAAAAAAAAAAGATGAATTTGTGATTGTAAAGTTACATCAAACTTATTAGGAGATTGAATAGGAAAAAAATAGATAGGGAAGCTAAAAGCAAACTCATGAATCAACAGAGAGCCATCATCAAAGTAGATCTATGGACAGAATTCTGCCGGGCTGGTCTGTGAAGTATCTCAGTACTCTTATGTTCAAAGACATCTAAATAACACTGATGACACTCTCTCTTACAAGTTATGCCTCAAGGGGGCACCAAAAACACTCTCAACTTCCCCCCTCTCTCTCTCTTGGGGGAGGAATTCTGATGTCCAGAAAAGAAAATTTCTTTTTAATCATTCTTTTTAATGTCTGAACATGAATATGAATGGAAATTCAGCTTTGTTGCTGTCAGTCGGTAGTGTTGTTATATGTGTGTCTTGACAAAAGAGGAATTTGACCCTGTCTTTCATGGTAGTGTTAATGGGTGTAATGGAGATGAAATACTTAGTTAAATTAAAAAGTTTCAAGTAAAAGTAATCAAGGGATAGGTATTTTCCTGGTATGTTTGTGATTCTTGAGATCAAAACTCGGTCTCTAAGTCCACTGTAGAACTCCCTTCAAAGGAAAGATCGGGGAGAAGAAATGAAAGAGAATAATTTTGGAGCTTCAAAGGTCTGCAAGCCTGACATGTGCTTTTATACTGCCGTTTTCATTAAGAGAAGAAAAAAAACACAAAAGTATGAAAAGTCATTTTTCACAATGACATCCTTTTAAAGGAAAGAAATTAGGAATCTTGTGTGGCTATTAATCGGCTTCAAAGATAATGTTTGGCTTTGTGTAAATTGATTATGATCCAGTGGAGATTTGTCTTATGACTTATTCAAAGACAAAAAATTGGGAGCTCAAAGAGGGATAAATTAGGAATTTCAAAGATCTTTCATAGCAGAAAAAAAAAATCCACCACAGAAAGCATCTTTGGTACTAGATCCAGCTTTATTTCAGTATATCATACTGTTTTTCTCTTTGCCTTCAAAGGATGTCTTCTGATGAAGGAATTGTCATCTATTAGAGACAACAATTTTCATATAAAAGAACTCTTTCAAGATACTGATTTCAAAGAGTAAATGATATTAAAGAGGCTGGACTCTTTTTCATTTTATGTCTGATCTTCAGAAATGTTTTTCTTTGTTCTGTCTGTCTTTATGACAATATCAGATTAATTGTATGCTTTTAAATGACTGATTATTTCCTATCTTTTATATGACTTCACTTTGACAAACATTCTTTTATTTCTAACTACTGGAGTAGTTCAATTTTCATTTTCAAAAAAGAGTCGTTTTACAAGCTTTTTTTTTTCATAATAAATACTTTAGTAGCCAGGGTAGATGAGCATTACTGCTAATATTTGATTGATCTCTAGGCAGTTTCATTTCTTTTTGATTTCTTTAAATCAGTTATGTTGAAGTCTGCTAATTCAATATTTGATTATTTCTCAAAATGAATATTTTTATTGCAGGAGACATCACAGTGATTGTCGAGGCATCACAACTCATGACCACTCTCACCACAAGCGGCGCCACAGAGGACACTGCCCCAATCAGACAACCTGTAATAATCAAACCAGCAACAACACCACTACCAATAATATACAAGAGGAACGTGCAAAGGAAAGCCAAGATAGGCGAAACTACTACCTCGACTTAGCTGGGATTGAGCATAATGCGCAAACCCAGTCCACGCAAAACCTCAACAACAGCACGGGACAATCAGCTAGGATTGGAGACAGTTTAGTTTCCCCTCGATCAAAAAGTCAGGATACAAAGAAATGTGATAACATCCAGCGAGAATCACAGAGAATCAAACAACAGCATTTAGACAGTGCTAAGACAGAACATTCAAGGTCAAGGTCATTTGATCCACAGGAAACGGAGACAAGGTCACCCAAGGGGCATCACAAAGGGTCACCGCACAAGCATGGGCGATTTCGGCCAGTAAGCTTGCCTATGCATGTTCCCGATTCAATGTCCCATTACCACAGGCGTCATCGCCATAGAGACAAAGACCATGACCTTGCCATGCAACAAGTGGCAGAGTGGATTGAACGTGAACATGCGTGTGATGTGGATGGGGACAAAATAGTGGTACAAAAGCATGAACATCATCACATACACGAACATCACCATCATCATCACTATCATCATTATTATGAAGCATGAAAGGTCAAATGTCATTGGAATCCATTAATTTGTTGAATCTTTTCTAGAGTTTAATTTAAAATTGTCAGATTTGTTGTTAATTTTTTTTTTTTTCACTATAAGGATACACATTTTTCTGTTGATTGTATAGCCCTTTCTTAATGCTCAGAGTCGGGAATACACCTGGCCTTTGAATTGTAACTATTCATTTATTTTTTTTTGTGATAAACAAATTTTCCTTGTCTTTTTTCAGTGTAAATAAATGTGTAAAAAATACTCAGTCTCTCATGTATGTTACTTAACTGTATACATTTTCCTTGTCGTGAGGAATTCATGTCTGCTTCATCATTGTATTGTATGCTCATTTTTTTCAGGTTTATTAATTATCAAACATTCATACAGTAGTATCAAAAAGCATTTGCAAATCACTCTCATTTCAGTAAATTATTTGAATGCATGTATATATTATACATGTTTGAGTTCATTAAGTATTCAATTAAAAAATGGCTAAAGGGTTTGAACTATTTGAAACCCTGTTATTTTGATTTTTTTTTTTTTTTTTTTGGAACAATCAGATCTGTTTGCCAGATAGATAGCAGTGTGTGTATCTGTGAAATGTATTGAATGTCTGGAAATAAGTGAATGATATAGAATGAGAAATAAAACTGATTTCTGATATGTATTCTCCCATAAAGTTGCTAAAATTAATCCTTTAACTATGTTCTGAGTCTGGTTGTAGATAAAAGATTCGCTGTTTAAAAAGCTGTACCTTTAATATTTTTCTGATTTTTTTTTCATTGAATATGAGGCCTGTAATGTATTTTCTGGATAGCCACTTTGAACTGTTTTCTCCCTAAAATAAAGATTTTAGTGGAAGAAATGTCATTAGGTACAATGCAAAAAATATTCAGTTTTGAATTTAGAAAAAAAAAAAAAAAACTTGGATGAAAACTTTGGTATTGATTTTTAACTTCTCAAAAAATCACAGAATTACAAAAGGCAGAAAAAAGAGTTTTGATTTATGTTGTTTTGAATGTGTATTGTTGAATGATTGCTTAAGAGCAGACAATGAGATTGAATTGTCCAAATTCTACCTCAGTTAAGGAATCGTCATATGCTTCAAATGTTTTGAATAAGAAACCCTGCATGTTTTATTTTGTTCAACTTTGTAAAGTTTTTGAATCTCGATTTTTTTTCCAACCCCATTTATTACAGGTTTGATTTTGTTTCAAAGCAATAATATGAATAGATTAATTTAAGAAACTGAATGAAAAAATGCTCTTAATTCAGATTTAATATTTTACAAAATGTACCTTTCTGTGTGAAGAAGCATGTTCTTTTATGAAAGGTTTGAAGGTTTTATTTTGTTAAGACTACAATGGTATTGTTATATATGTCCCATTTTGTGGAAATGTTGAAGTAAAAATATGAAATAAAAGTTCACAACATTTTTCACTCTTGTCATACTTCATAGAAGCTGGTATAAATGAATCGGAGAACAACATTTGTCCTGTGTTGCAAGCTAGACAATTATTCCAAGTCATGTGAGTTTTGAGAAAATCTCTGTCCAAATAGAGTGCATCTCCATATGTTTGTGAAGACCCAATAAATTCTATCACCTGATTGGTCAGAGACCAGAAGAGCTTATGCGGTAGTAAGGTGTCCATCGTCCGTCCATCTGTAAACAATTTTTCAAAACGCTACTCCTCCTACAGGTTTGGTCTACTTTCATAACTTGGCCCAAAGTAGACTACACTAAGATACATAATTCTGTGTATCGGTTTTTAGGTCACCTGAGTCACTCAGGTGACCTATTGCTATCCGTTCTCATCCGTCGGCGTGCGTCGTGTGTTAACATCTGAACATTTTTAGCTTCTTCTCTGAAACCGCTCAACCAATTTCAACCAAATTTGGCATATAGCATCTATGAGTGAAGGGGAACAAAAATTTTGAATTTCATGGTCCCTGCCCCCCTTGGGCCTGAGGGGTGGGGCTAAAACCACCAAAAATAATGCAATCTTTAAAAATCTTCTTTACTCTTGGACATCAAGCAGTCAAACTGTTGGCATCATTGTAATAAGCATTGAGCCCTCTACCAAAATTGTGAAATTCATGGCCCCAGGGTCAGGGGTTCTGGTGCTAAGGTGGGGCTATATAGATCATATAGTGAAAGTGCATTATTTCTTTGAAAATCTTCTTCTCTGCTCCTGGGTATTAAATAAAGTAACTAAGTACATAGTTATGAAGAGCAAGAGTGCCTCTTCCAAAATTGTGAAATTCATGGCCCCAGGGTCAGGGGTTCTGGTGTTAGGGCGGGGCTCTATTGATTATATATTGAAAATGCATTAATTCTTTGAAAATCTTCTTCTCTGCTCCTGGGTATTAAATAAAGTAACTAAGTACATAGTTATGATGAGCAAAAGTGCCTTTTCAAAAATTGTGAATTTCATGGCCCCAGGGTCAGGGGTTCTCGTGTTAGGGTGGGGCTCTATTGATTATATGGTGAAAATGCATTAATTTTTTGAAAATCTTCTCTGCTCCTGGATATTTAATAAAGTAACTAAGTACATACCGGTAGTTATAATGAGCAAGAGTACCTCTTCCAAAATTGTGAATTTCATGGCCCCAGGGTCAGGGGTTCTGGTGTTAGGGCGGGGCTCTATCGACTTTATAGTGAAAATGCATTATTTCTTTGAAAATCTTCTCCTCTGCTCCTGGGCATTAAGGTGATAAACTAAGTACATAGTTATGATGAGGAGGTGGGCCTCTTCCAGAATTGTGAAAGCCATGGCCCTTGGGTCAGGGGTTCTGGTGTTAGGGTGGGGCTCTATTGTTTATATATTTAAAATGCATTAATTCTTTGAAAATCTTCTTCTCTGCTCCTGGGTATTATTTAAACAAACTAAGTGCATGATTATGATGCATAAGGATGCCTTTTCGAAAATTGTGAATTTCATGGCCTCAGGGTCAGGGGTTCTGGTGTAAGGGTGGGACTCTATTGATTATATAGTGAAAATGCATTGATTCTTTGATAATCTTCTTCTCTGCTCCTGGAGATTATTTAAACAAACTAAATGCATGGTTATGATGCATAAGGATGCCTTTTCAAAAATTGTGAATTTCATGGCCCCAGGATCAGGGGTTCTGGTGTAAGGGTGGGGCTCTATTGATTATATAGTGAAAATGCATTGATTCTTTGAAAATCTTCTCTTCTACTGCAGATTATTTAAACAAACTAAGTGCATGATTATGATAGACAAGGATGCCTCTTCCAAAATTTTTAAATATATGGCCTCAGTTTTTGGGGTTCTTGGGGGGGGGGGGCTCTATGATTATATAGTGAAAAAGCATTAATTCTATTAATTAATCCTGTCTGCTCCTTAGTGTTGAGCTGATAAATAAATTGCTTAGCTATGATGAAAATTGGAGCTTCGAACAGAATTTTTAAATCTTGTGGTCCTAGGGTCAGGGGTTCTGGCATAATGAGGGGGGGGGGGGGGCTTTTGATAATATAGTGGAAAAGTGTTAATTCTTTGAAGTCCATAGTTATGATGATGAGGGTAACTCTTCCAAATTTGTAAATTTCTTGACCCTTGGTCTTCGGTTCTGGTGTTGGGGTAAGGCTTTGTTGAATCTGTAGTGAAAATGCATTGTACCTGTGAAATTCTTCTCTGCTTCTGGGCATATCAGAAGCAAACTGAGTAAAAGTTTAAATGATATAAGTAAGCATATTTCTACCAGATTTTTGAACATCTGGACCATTTGTCTAAGCATTCTGGTCCTGGGCAGGGCTCTATTAATTTGTATTCTACTGATAGAAGTTATTCCCCTTTTCCATTCACCTTTGATAATTAATCACTGTAAGTAATGTATTTGAAAGGTTAATAGAATAAGATAATTATGCAAGAATGTTTATTGTATAATTCAAAAAGTACTTTCTTAGTTTTAATAATCAGGTAGACCTGTAAGTAATAGATAAATAAAAATGAGACAAAAATAACTTATCTTATTAAAAGTTCTTCAAAGACCATAAGAGAGGTCAATGCTAGAGCTCTTAATATGGGTTTAAAAATAGTACGGAAGCACTAATAGTTTGTTAATAGTCTGCATGGTGATAGTGTTAAGTGGGGTACAGATTAGAACTTAATTTATGAGTTGATACTGAATACTAGACTAATTTTGTTGATCCTGATCTTCCTACTTCTCTTGCTTTAGGGCAACAAAGCTTCATCTATCAGTGTATTAACTTATAATTGTTGTATTATACTCAGGTGACCATTAAGGCCCTTGGGCCTCTTGTTGATTTCAATGAACAGTGTTGCCATGGTTACTAAAAATAGAAATTTCTTTGAAAAACTTTCAAAATGCTACTTCTCCTACATCTTTCATCTGATTTCAATATAACTTGGCACACAAGTAGACTACACTAAAATAAATAGTTCTACATATTGGTTTTTGATTTTGATGAATGGTATTGCCATGGTTACTAAAAATAGAAATTTCATTGAAATACTATCAAAATGCTACTCCTCCTACAGTTTTGGTCTGATTTCAGTATAACTTAGCACACATGTAGATTACCCTAAGATACATAATTCTCTTGATTTTGATGAATGGTGTTGCCATGGTTACTAAAAATAGAAATTTTCTTGAAATACTTTCAGAACGCTACTCCTTCTACAGTTTTGGTCTGATTTCAATATAACTTGGCACACAAGTAGACAACACTGAGACACATAATTGTCTTTATTAGGTCACCTGAGTCACTCAGGTGACCTATTGCTATCTGTTTTTGTCCATCGTCAGCCGTCGTGCGTTAACTTTTGAACATTTTCAACTTCTTCTCTAGAACCGCTCAACCAATTTCAACCAATTTTGGCATATAGCATCTTTGGGTGAAGGGGAACAAAAATTGTGAATTTCTTGGTCCCTGGGGCCCCAGGGCTGGGGCTAAAACCACCAAAATTGATGCAATCTTTAAAAATCTTCTTCTTTACTCCTGGACATTAAGCATTCAAACTGTTGACATGATTGTAATAAGCATTGGGCCCTCTACCAAAATTGTGAAATTCATGGCCCCAGGGTCAGGGGTTCTGGTGCTAGGGCAGGGCTATATAGATCATATAGTGAAAGTGCATTATTTCTTTGAAAATCTTCTTCTCTTCTCCTGTGTATTATTTAAACAAACTAAGTGCATGGTTATGACAAGCAATGATGCCTTTTACAAAATTATGAAATTCATGGCCCCTGGGTCAGGGGTTCTGGTGTTAGGGTGGGGCTCTATTGATTATATAGTGAAAATGCATTATTTCTTTGAAAATCTTCTTCTCTACTCCTGGGTATTATTGAAACAAATTGAATACATAGTTATGATAAGCAAGGGTGACTCTACCAAAATTATGAAATTCATGGCCCCAAGGTCAGGGGTTCTGATGCTGGGTGTTGGGGGGGGGGGGGGGCTCTATTGATAATATAGTGAATCTGTAGTAAAAATGCATTATTTCTTTGAAAATCTTCTCTGCACCTGGGCATATCAGAGGCAAAAAGAGTAAAAGTTTTAATAAAGATTTTTGAACATCTGGACCATTTGGTCAAGTGTTCTGGTCCTGGCCAGGGCTCTATTAATTTGTATTCAACTGAGAGGAGTTATTCCCCTTTGCCATTTACTTTTGATAATTAATCACTGTAAGTAATGTACTTGAAAGGTGAATAGAATAGGAGAATTATGCAAGATTTTTTTATTGTTTAATAAAAAAAGTACTTTTATAGTTAAAATGATCAGGTAGACTTGTAAGTAATAGATAAATAAAAATGAGACAAAAATAACTTGTCTTATTCAATGTTCATCAAAGACCAAGAGAGTCTAATGTAAGAGATTTCATCAAGGAATTAAAATAGTAAAGAATCACTGATAATTTGTTAATATACTGTATGGTGATAGTGATAAATGGGGAACAGATTAGAGCCTAATTTATGAACTGTTAATGAACACTAGACTAATTATTTTGTTGATCCTGATCATCCTATTTTTCTTGCTTTTGGGCAACAAAGCTTCACCTATCAGTTCATTTTATACTTTATGGATCCTCTAAATTATTGTATTATACTCAGGTGACCATTAAGGCCCTTGGGCCTCTTGTTGTTTTTTGATTTTGTTGAATGTTGTTGCCATGGTTACTAGAATTGAAATTTCTGTAAAATTCTTTTAAAAGGCTACTCCTCCTACAGTTTTCATCTGATTGCAATAAAATCTTGCCACAAAAGGAGACTAAATCATGGATCATTATTCTATTTATTGCTGTTGCAAAGTTTCAAATCCAAGTGCTACTTTTTCTTTCCTTTGTTATAAGTACAAACCAGCAGAGCACAGTCTTGGCAGAGACTTCTGGTTTTCTCGAGTAATCACGTTCTTAGGATATCCATGTCACTTGGGGGTCCTGAGGTCCCAGGGTTGAGCTTATTTGTTCACATATTGAAAATTCAGTATGGGTTTGAAAATATTTTATTCATGTAGCAAGTAAACTGTTTGTGTGAAGTTCAGTGATAAGCCTTCACCAAATTGTGAAATACATGTATGGGTCCTCAGGATGGGACCAAGATGAAAATGCATTACATATTTAAAAGTCATCTTTACCCTGAGCATCTACATGTAGGGTACAATTTCATGGAATGTGATAACAAATCGAGAGTCCTCTACCAAATTGTTAGTCATTTCACATGGTTCCAGTCAAAGGTGCAGTTAGATCTATGTAAGCATATCTATGTTTAATTAGATGGGTTCTAGGTGGGGCTATGTTAATCATAACTATCAAAAAGCTCTTCATACTCTGGTGACTTTCTAGGTCCATTGGGCTCTCAGTGAGTCTACAAGCCATTATAGACAAGAAGAGCTCAGTTGTCCATTTTCTGTCTGTAACAATTTTTAGCTCACCTGAGCCAAAAGCTCAGATGAGTTTTTCTTATTAAAAATTGTCCATTGTTTGTTGTCATTGTCATCACTTTTTACAATTTCATCTTCTCCTCCAGAACCACCAGACCAATTTCAACCAAACTTGGCACAGAGTATCCTTGGGTAAAGGGGATTCAGTTTTGTTCAAATGAAGGGTCACACCCTCTTCCAAGGGGAGATAATTAAGAAAAAGTAAAAAAAAAAATGGATCATTTAAGAATCTTCTTCTCAAATACCACTGGGCCAGAAAAGATGAAATTTTTGTGAAAGCTTTCTAACATAGTGTAAATTCAAGTTTGTGGTTGGGTGGGGCCACTATGGACGGTCAAAGTTTTACATGAGTATATATACAGGTAGTAAAAATCTTTTTAAATCTTCTTCTCAAGAATAGCAAAGCCATGATCAGTCATAATTATATGGAAACATCCATAGGTAGAGTAGATGCAGATTTGTTCAAATCATGATCCCTGGGGGTTAGGTGGGGCCACTATGGCCGATCAAAGTTTTACATGGGTATAAATAGGAAGAATCTTTCTAAAATCTTCTTCTCAAAAATAGCAAAGCCATAAACAGTCTCATTGATATGAAAGTATCCCAAGATAGTGTAGATTAAAATTTGATCAAATCACCACCCCCAGGGGTAGGGTGGGACAAATATGGGCAAGCAAAATTTTACTTGGATATAAATAGGAAGAATCTTTAAAAACATTCATCTAAAAAATAGGATAGCCATGATTAATCATATTAATTTTGAAGTATCCTCAGATATTTTAGATACAAATTTGTTCAAATAACAACTCCCTGGGGTTAGGATTGGACTACAATGAGGTCAAAGTTTCCCATAGGAATTCAAAGGAGAATTAAAAAAAAAATCTTTTGATGAAGAACAGCAAAGCTATGATTAGTCTATTTAGGTCTAAGAATCCACAGGCAGTTTAGATTCAAGTTTGTTCAAATCACGACCAATGGGGTAGGGTGGACCCACAATGGCCATGGGCAATCAAAGTTTTACAGAGAAATACATAGGAAAAAATCTTTAAAAAATCTTCTTCTCAAGAACACCAAAGCCAAGATCAGACATATTTATATGGAAGCATCCACTAGTAGTGTTTAATCAAGTTTGTTTAAATCATGACCTTAGGGCTAGGGTGGCACTGCAATGGGAGATCAAAGTTTCAAAAGACCAAAGTTTTGTATAGGAATACATAGAAAAAATCTTTAAAAATATTTTTCCTACAAACAGTACAAACATGATCAATCATATTTATTATGAAGCATCCTCAGATGGTGTAGATTCAAGTTTCAAATCATGACTCCGGGGGATAGGGGGGCTAAAAGGGTGATCAATTTTTACACGGGAATATATAGGAAAAAGAATCTGTTAATGAAGAAAAGGAAGGGCCATGGTTACTCAGGACAGTAGCATGATTTTCTGACCTTGACCTTCCCTGTGACCTTGACCTCAATATTCCCTATTTTGTGTTTAGCTAAGTTTCAAAGAAACTATTCAAGACATTTTGGCAAAATTCATACACTGATACATATTGATGGGAGCTATTCAACAGGGGTATTTCTGGCCTTGACCTTCCCTATGTCCTTGAAGTCACTATTACTTGTTTGCATTTAGCACAGTTTAGAAGAAACTGTTTGTAATAATTTCATGGACTCATACACTGATACATATTGGTGGGGACTATAAAACTATTTCTTAATTCTCTTACCTTGACCCCAATATTTGTCATTTTGTTTAAAATGTTCAAGATATTTTCATCAAACCTCAAACAAAGATTTAAATTGACAAGAGCTTTTCAACTGTGTCATAATTTTCTGATCTTGACCTTTCCTATGACCTTAACCTTACTTTTCCTTATTTTACACTTATCTTAGTTTTAAAGAAACTTCAATATATTTTCATCAAACTTCATACAAAGATACAAATTGATTAGGGCTATTCAACTTTTAAAATTTGTTTTTGACCTTGACCTAACTTTTTTTTTGCATTTAGCACAGTTTAAAAGAAACTGTTCACAATATTTTCTTCAAACTTCATCTATTCATACAAATTGGTGAGAGGTATTAAACTTTGTCATAATTTTCTGTCCTTGACATATCCTATGATTTTTGACATTCCCATCACCTTGAACATTATTTCTGAAGATTTTTTTAAAAAATCAAACTTATATATCAAGATACATATTGGTCAAAGCAGTTAAACTGTTCAACTTTTTTTCATTTTACAGTTATTTTACGTTTCAAAAATAGTTTCAGATATTTTTGTCAAACTTTGTATACCGATACAAATTGATGAGATCAATTAAAGTTTGTAAAAAAAAATATTGACCCTGACCTTTCGTTCTGACTTTGAATTTCACGTTTTTCCTCTTATCTTTAGTTTCCATAAAAAATTACTTCAGAAATCTCGATACATCCACAAATCTCTATAAGAGCAGTTTCATCTTACGTACTATGTAAGAGATTATATATAAATTTACGAAATAAATTTACTAAATATGAGATAATGAACTTGATTATGAAACAACGAGGCTTTATTCAGCTATTTAGATAATACATGGAATAAATCAATGTCAGACCAAAGAAAAAAGGTACATTTTTAAGGGGACGATCATTTTATTGGGGGAGGGGGGTGGGGGCAAAATTTTTCAAGTCAAGATTATTTATTTTCATGCCAGAAAAGGATAGATTATTTATTTTCCAGATGATCCAGGACAGAGTATTTAGTTTCTTCTTCAATAAAAAAAAATGCTTGATAAGCAGAATTAAAAAAAAAACCCGATCAAACTCCAACACTCTATTTCCTGGGGGGGGGGGGGGGGGGGGGGGTTAGCACCAGTCAAGGACAAATTATTTATTTTCTTGCCAGTCAATGAAAGATTATTCCTTTTCAACATCTGGGAGTGCGATTATTTATTTCCAAAATCTACCACCCCTCCCCTCAGATTCAAATGGTCGTCCCCTCACTGTTGCAATACAAATATGTACATATTTCTTTTTTTTTTCAGTTTCAATTTTGTTATATGGTTAATGGGAATAGGATAATCTGATAAATTATTTCAAAACTCTTGAGTCTGATTGATTGAAACCTTGCTATCAATACATGTACATGTGTATTATGTAAAATTTGATCCACTCTAAACCTGTAGTGTCCATATTTTGAACAAACTTGAATCCGCACGACTGTGCATTTATATGGTCATTGAAAAATTGTTTTCTTTTTTTAATTGTATTGTTTGCCTTTTTCGCCACACATTAGACTGGGACTGCATATCGATACTATTTAGTTTCGCTAAATACTAAAAAAATTATAAAAGGTTAGTTTTAGGTTATATTTTGGATTTTTCAATTGTAATACTTTGTAAATGTGTCATAGAAAAATAATTTATAAAAGAAAGCTTAAGAACCCCCTGGGATAGGGAACACGGGAGTGGTGTGGGTTGGGTTCCGTCCCCAAGCACCTGTGGGCGGTAATAGCTAACACCAATCACGAATTATTTTTTTTTGCCGTGGAACCACCACCCCCACCATCCGGAAAAAATTGCTGGATCCGCGCATGAAATCTGAGCTTATACCTGCATGAATCCCTATCAGTGGCATGGTCACAATCCTCGGTTTCTGTGTTCATTCTATTTGTTGAAATAAAATATAGACACAAAATCCCTGGCTTGCAAAGACGTAGCAGTGGTGGTCTTACTTTCTAGGTAGACTAAGACGGTCACACCTTTAGTATTTGTTCCATCCAGGTAAAGGGTTCTTTTAATTTTGATGTAGACGAAAAGAAGTTTTTACGTGTTGTTTTAAATTTTGAATTTACGAATCTTCCTGCACTGTGTCAGGGAGCTTGCAATGTTAATTCCCTAGGTAAAACAAACCAAAGCTTGAGGGCCCGTGATTTGAACATAAGAAGAGCTACCCTTTCCCATTAGTTGATAAAATTCAAAGCTACATTTAATATGCTCTTTATAGAGGTCTTATCAGTATTTCATGAATTCTAAGTACATAGAGAACAATCAGGCCTGTATAGGAAGCAGTTTTTTCAGGTTTCTCTTCCTGGGGGGAGAGGCACCACCTAACAAAACATCTTGACAAGCAAAAAAAAGGGGGAGGGGGTCCATTACATTTAATGGGACACAACAAAAAAAGGCCCAGTTCGTAAGGGCTTGACAATATTTAAGTTGTTTTCTTCAGTATTAAATTGGAAGGCAAATTTTGTTCTTCATTTAAATTTAAATTCATTGTGTTTTTTGCAATAACAATATAATAAAAATATTCATCAAACACCATGTGTTCTAAATATGATAGACATTATTGACTTTTGATTACAGCAGAATGATTTAATCAAAATACATATGGTGGCCTTGACAAATAAAGGATGGAAACAATGTATAAGGACCACTCTAAGAATTAAGTACTGCATATCATAGCAATTCTAGAAAGGTTTATTATACACAATTAAAGTGTTCAATACTTTGGAGGAGAATGGCTTCCTTCTGTACCTCTGTTGGTATCTTGGATGGCCGAACAGAGAAACTAAATCTTCATGGAGACCGATACAGTGCTTCCATTCTAAAAGAGTTGTCCTTCTTTTGTTAATAAAATTTGTTGAAAAATCAAAGGTGACCCTACAACTAAAATAACAGGCTAGAAAAATAACGGACATGGTTGCTACTGTATATCAGTATATTATGATTTTTCAAAATTACATTGGAGATGTGTGGAACCTTCAGAGCAAAGAGAACCGTTTATAGATTTATCTACCTAATTTGAAATGCCTCGCCTACCTGTTAGGAAGTGAAATAATCTATTACTACTAGTTAAGTTACCTTTGGAGGAAATCAAGATCTTAGGGGTATATTTGCGGGGGTGAGGGTGGTGGTCTTGTCCCGATTTCGACCGAAAAGATATTTTGCCTGCCCTCTGATTGTTAATACCTCCATAATTCTAGCATTAATTTAATAGCAACAAATTCAAAAAATTAATCTGACACGAGAAGCATGCGAAAATATCTGACCCCGGCTATTAACACCCACCCCGCAGTTAAAATCAATCGTACCTAAAAGAAACCTGTAATGGTCATTTGGACAAACAGAGTGGATGGAATCGGATGGGAAATTATAAACATGCAGAGATTACATGTCATAATCGTTTCTTGCAGAAATAAGAGCCATATTTGCTCAATCGACGTAAGCAGTCTTTTCCGGCAATTGGCGATGTTCAAATTCGAGTGAAACATTCTCGAAGGGACAAAAAAGGCTAAAAAATTTAAAAAAAATTAAATTCAATGTTTCTTTTCCTTAATTATTATTTTGTTTTCAACATTTAAACCATTCTAACCCCCCCTTTAGCCGATATACACCCCCGGGCTTGTTGGAAGCCCCCCCCCCCCCCAATTATATTTCTTAGACTTTTTAATCATGTATACCATACACATACACAGTTTTTTTTTTTTTTTTTTTTTTTTTTTTTTTTTTTTTTTTTTTTTGCTTTCATTCCAGATTTTTACACTTTTACAATGGTAAATATAATTCATAAAATACCATCAAAACTGGGTGTTGTCGATTTGGGGAAGAGGGCAGGACGACCCACAAGTACATGTACATGTGCCACATGAAGATATTTCGATTTTTCTTAATGAAAGTGTCATGCACTGACTACATGTATTCCAGAATTAAAGGTATATGTAGAGTTTTTTATCTATTTGCCGAATTTATTTTATTATGCGACATGTAATCTGTTGTAAACTGCATTTCTCTGTATAAACTTGTGATGCTCCTGAGGATAAAACTTTTTACAGTCGGTTAAAAAGCTCTACAAGGCTTATATGTTAAATTGTTAAACTGTATTGCATGTATTTATAATGCCGATACTAGTATTAGATTTAAAAAAAAATTATTTACAGAAATTACAATGGTATTGCATTACTAGCAGAGATGGCAAAATGTGCCGGATTACCGACATTTGCCGGTAGATTTCATACATGTCCGGCAAAAGTTGAAACCATGCCGGACATCGTATCCGGTAAATTTTGAAACACCAGTACCTAGAGAAATTAAAGTTATTCCCGTGTTTTAGGAAAAATATCACTGGAGAAAAATCCCACTGGAACTTTTACGGCATTGTATTGCTTTTATCGTTCAGACAAGGATTGAAAATATTGATGAAATTGCATAATTTCAAATCAGAATGCATCAGTTTACATTTTCTAGAATCAAGACAAATGAAAAATCTGTTTAAAAAGATATTTTCTTATAATTTTCAGTAATAAATTGGTTAAATAATTGATAGAGGCCAAAATGGCGCGAAACTCAGAATGATGACGGAACGTCATAGTCATGCCGTTTTACTTGTGACGTAATGAGTTAACGGTAGGCCCAAAATAGGCCCTTGGCACTCAACGTAGTTTTTGAAGAAAGGCCCAAAATAGGCCCACGGCACAAAGAATGTTAAAGAAGCACTAGATCTACATGAAAATATGCCTGCGTGAAAATTCTCATGCCAAAATCTCGGTAACCTTTAAAAAATGAAAAACACTATTATATTGTTCACATTATGAATGACCATGTATTAACGTTTTAGAATTAACATAAATAACACAAACTTTTTTTAAATATCGGCGATATACACTGTATCTGATAGATTTATGTTTATATAGGTAACTTAAATAATGTTTGCCAGAGTAATTGAGGACTTCGTAAAATTTTGTAATAATGTTATAAAATGTGTGCAAATTTTTGTATAGCTTCATATACAAAATGACACAAAGTTGCATATTTCAGCACCAAAGAAACCTTTTTTTTTAAGTTAGGATTTACTATTGTGATGAATCAGGGTTTGTACAAATGAATGTCAATCGGGAAGTTAGGGGTTTTTGACATGGAATAACCTGTTTCCCCTACCACGAAATATATATAACATTTTTGAATAAGTTTTTCTATTACATGTATATCACAAATGTAATGTTTCACTATAAACCTTGAAGAATGCTGAATCACACCGGAAACAGTTATGTCACACGCCGGAAACAGTTATATAACCCGACGGAAACAGTTATAACACCCTCTCGATCACTTTCACGTGTCTTTATGTTACGCCTTTGTAGCTCGGGTTCGAGATCTAATGACGTCGGTTGCTAAGCAAATAAACAACGGAGCGCAATTCTTAACGGCATGAAAGCATTTTTGGATTATTTGCCTAAAATTAAACAATTCTAGACGAATTTTTAATTTAAAAATGTTATATAACATATACCACATGACTTCTCGGGTGACTATACCAGAATGTTTGCCCCTCGGTGACAGGAAAGTTCTGGAGTGTTATGTCACACTCTGCCTTCGGCATGGGGTGACATATCACTCCAGGACTTTCCTGTCACCTTGGGGCAAACATTCTGGTAAAGTGTTTGAACAATACCATTAAATATATTGATAAGGCTTGTGTCCAAGTAGACAAGATACGGTTTATTTGTTAAAGTCATCTGCACTGCAGGAATTCCGAGTGTAACCGGGTACGTGTCCCACAGGCACTTGTTTCATATACGGGGTACCCCCTACTTATTCACCACTTGCTATAACTTGAATACCCCCAAATACAATATTACTTTGCACAATATTTCTACATATATATTCAATTTGATCAAATAGCTTCATTGACAGCATAGAAATTCATCTATTATTAAACAGTTTGTTACTAAAATGTTATTTTTATATTTCTTGAAAAGTTCATCAGTATTCAATTTGTAAATAATCTCGTCATTGGAAAATCTACCATCACCAATCCCTGACCAGGAATGTATTGTTTGCCCATTCACATTCACGGAAGCAATTCCAGTTGATGCCGTTATTGAAACAGTCTACCCTTCTCGCGATAGTATTCTTGAAATTTCTTTAACCAGATAACTCTTTCCGGTGCCGTTTTGTTCTAATATTAACAATGAATGGCCCTCTTTGGCCTTATCCAGAATCTCCTGTAAGTCATGACTTTCACTTTTGTGTTTCTTAACTTAGCAACCAATGAAATCACTTTATAACATTTAGACCTAATAACCGGAAGTAGATGTATCCCATCCGTAGTCTTAAAACGTGTCGAAGTAATTATCGATGAATAAATGAGCAGTTTACAACAAAGGGTCTTTATTAGAGACATCTGCAATGTTTTATGAGAAAAGAAAAAGATAATGTAGGTGTATGAATGATATGAAAAAAAGAGTTTGAAGCGGGGTTGCCTGAAATTGAGTTAGGTACCTTGTGGTAAAAATAAGTAGGGGGTACCCCGAATATGAAACAAGTGCCTGTGACGTGTCCACTTAAAAAATACAGACCACTCGGCTGGACACAGAAACGTTACAGAAATGTTGGTGGCAGCGATGGGAATTTTGCAGTGTGAGAAAATATTTTTGTGTATGTGTTTGTTTATCTTTGGTACAATAATAAAATTGTAGGAATAGTGTTTTGTTGTATATGGTGTCAACTGATCAGTTACATCGGGAATTGACGGTTCCCAACAAGAAATAAGAGAACTAAAGTCAAGTATTCGGCAGCATGAGAGTGTTATACACTAAACGCCAAGGCCTTAAGGATATGAGACCCGTGGTAGATTGCCAGTGGTCCACCGCCAGTTACTCCCAGGAGTCCTTTGGCTGACCACTTTCCTGATGTTTATCTAAATAGGCGGCCGTATACTAGGTGTCGTCCAAGGGTCGTTTCATGAGGAAATTGAGGCTAGAAATGATGAAACCGACAGAGAGGACATTGCAACTGGAGTAGATAGTGGTAATATTACAGACCGCGTTATCGAAGACCAGTTGTCCAAGGTAATGCAACTAGGAAAATGAGTAGAAGGGAAGTCAAAGCTGCAACCTACGACGGCAGTGAATTCGAATCGTGGCTGGATTATAAGACTCATTTTAACAAAGTCAGCAAACTTAATGAATGGACAGAAGAAAAGAAGGGCTTATTTCTCGTGACATCTCTTCGGGGTCAGGCTCAAGCAAGCCGTAGAAACTTGCCATGTGGACAATACTGATTATCATTACCTTGTACCCGTAGAATAACGCTTTGCGCCACATAAACAAACCAAGTTGTATAGAGTTCAGCTAAGGGAGACGCATAAAAGAGACCATACCTAAATTAGGACAGGCTGTCAAAGATTGGCAAATTTAGCCTATCCGAAAGCCGCATCTGAGGTAAGGGGAACCTTGGCCATGGAAGAATTTTAGATGGCTTGCCTGACTCGGACATGTGAATAAGGATTAAGCAGGCGAGTCCTAAGAATCTAAATGAAGCCATTAAACATGCAGTAGAATTAGAGGCATATATAAGGACAGAAGACAAGAGGGAGTACAGGAGTTATCAACACCAGTTGAGGGAGGAAGTAACTACTAATGACGAGACTTTTAAAATGAAAAAAAAAACTCGATGTCATCAATGGAAAATAATATGGCAGCCGTAAAAAATGAAACTGAAAAGCTCTGACAAGGCAGAGGCCAGTTGGACAGAAAGTCTTACAAAGAGTCTCCTCTATCAAGTAAAAGTATGGATATGATAGAATGTTATGGTTGTCATAAAAAGGGACATTATACATTTCCAGAAAAAAATCAAGAGAGACACTTCTGATAGCAAGACGACCTAGGGGGAAGCGATACCGGAAGGAAATAGTGATGGCAAACTAACTGGCAAGTTTGGCTCTTCCTCAAACAAAGCTGGAATGATCATTTATATAACGATAAACAGTGTTTAAGTGAAAATGTTTGAAGACACAGAGCCTACGGTTACGATGCTGTCAACAACTTTATTGGACCAAGTAAAAGACTAATGGGCATTTTAAATCCAAGAACATGGCAAGAAAGTTTATAATGCAGATGGTGATGAATTAAAGTTGGAAGAAAAAGTCAATATAGAGATGGAAATTAGAAGAATTCTATAAAGACATGGGCTTTGGTAGCTGATCTTCAGGCAGAGGGTATTGTGGGATTAGACATGATCAGACGTTTTGATATGATCATAGATGCGAATCGGCATGTTTTGTTATTTGAGGACGAAAGTATTCCTGTGATGGTTAAAGGTAAATTTGGATGCTTTAGAGTTGTAGCAGAAGAAACGGTCAGCATACCTCCCCGGAGTTAACTTATTATACCAGGGAAATTTTGTACTTTTGACTAAGAACAGCTACAAACACAGGGCATTGTAGAACCTAAAGAGAAAGAAGATGCCAATAGGCCATTGACTGCTAGAACTTTTATTCAAGAATAATATTGTGCCAGTTAGGTTGTTAAACGTAGAGTCTGAACCAAAGGTGGTGCACAAGAACACAGAGATTGGACAATTTCAGGAAACGAAACAGGTGACCTCAGATTATGCCAGTGAACCAGCAGAGCGGCCTGACATAAAAAAAAAAACTTGTATCGTAACTCTGCAAAGTATCTTACAAAGAAACAAGGTAAGGAAGTGAAATATTTTCTTAGAAGTACAAATCGTTGTTTGTCAAGAGTAATAATGATCTTGGGAAAACCAATTTAGTCTAACACACGATTGACACTGGAGATGCGAGACCTATAAAGCAACCTGTTTGCCGTTCTCCTGCACACTTCTCAGAAGAAATTGAAAGAAAAATTGATAAGACGCTAAATGCAATACTATAGAACCTTCGATAAGTCCACGGGCATCCCAATTTGTAATGGGGAAAAAGAAGGCTAATACTAACCGATTTGTGGTAGACAATAGACGTCTTAATGCTTGCACAGTTAAAGACGCCTATCCTTTGCCCAGGATTGATGAATCCTTAGAACCATTGTCTGGATACAGCTGGTTCTCCACCTTAGATATGTTTTCCGGGTATTGATCCAAATGACAAACATGAAACGACTTTCGCCACATGTAGGGTGTTGTTCACATGTAGGGGGTTGTTTGTTTGCTTTGTTGTGCACCAGCCACGTTCGAAAGATCAATGGAAATGGTATTGGCAGGATTACAATGAAATGTTTAGTTTACCTTGTTGATATTATCATCATTGGTAAAACATTGAAATGATGGCTAATTTATAGAGAGATTGTTTAACAGACTTAAATCAGCTGTGTTGCGATTAAAGGCCAACATATGCCATTTGTTCCAGAGATCTGTGAAGTTCTTCGGCCACATAATTTCTGAAGATGGAATAATGAAAGATCCTAATAAGATTAGAAGGCCAGTACCTACTAATGCAACCGGGATTAGATCTTTCCTTGGACTGAGTGGGTACTTTAGGAAGTTTATAAAGGACTTTGCTATGATTGCTAAGTGCCTACATAGGTTGACTGAAAAAGGGAAACCATTTGTCTGGAATCATGATTGCCAGTTTGCTTTTGACCTGTTGAAAAAAAGCTTATAACTAACCCAGTATTAGGACACCCCGACTTCACTAAAGATTTTACACTGGATACGGATGCGAGCAGAGAAACTAAGGGGATATGTTTTCTTAGGAATATGAAGGTCATGAGAAAGTTATTGCCTATGCCAGTTGTACCTTGTCCAAGAGTGAAAGACGTTATTGCATTAACAGGAAAGAGCTCCTTGCAGTTTTTCATTTTGTAAAAGTTTTCAGACATTTCCTTCAGGGACAAAGATTTCGTATTAGAACGGACAATAGTTCCCTAAAGTGGTTACTGAGATTCAAAAGATCAGAGGGCCAACTAGCAAGATGGCGAGAAGATATATTGATTGAAACCGCCCAGGAGCGCAACATCAAAATGCTGATAGCATAGGTAAAATGCCCTAAGAAGACGAATCAAGGTCTCTAAAGGATGTAAGAGCATACCCTGCGGGATGTGAGAAAAGTTTAATGAGAAAAAAATTCGACTGTTACAAAGAAAGCTCTTGTGGAATCTGGAATCTCCATGGAGGAATTGTCTACCAATATTCTAGGAGAGTTGTCTAATACTAAGAGAGGTATATTTGTACTTGCTGACTACTTTACCAAGTGGACCGAGAGCTTTGCCATGTCCGACAAACGGTTGCTCGGATATTGGTGGAGGAAGTCTTTGAGAAATTAAATCAAATACTTCATTCGGACCAGGGCAGGCAATATGAAAGTCTTTTGTTTCAAGAGCTCTGTGCTTTTACTATCTATTGAAAAGACTAGAACACCCCCTGTCACCCTTAAAGTGATGGAATGGTTGAATGGTATAATAAAACCATTGCAACCATGCTTAGTGCATACGTGAACGAGCATCAGACTAACTGGGAAGAATCTCTCCCATCTGATATGCAAGTCTATCGTTCTGCAGTACATGAGACAACAGCTACGCTATACACTCAACTTTTTCATGTTAGGTAGAGAGACATCTACACCCCTAGATCTCATGTACGAATTTCAAGGAGAGGTAAAAGTTACTCCTAGAAACCAGTGGGTTTGGGAATTACAGGTATGCTTAGAAGAAGCTCACAGGATAGCACGGGAAAATACTAAGCAAGCTATGTGTCGACCAAAGACATATCATGACCGGAAGCTTAGTCATGAAAATTTGCCCCTGGTGATAGTGTTCTTGTGTACTTTCCGGTTCGAAAATAGGTAGGTCAGAGAAATTGACCTCATATTGGCATGGTCCTTACAGAATCTTAGGCAAATGCTCTGATCTGACCTACAAGGTTAACTGTGGGCAAAGAGTAAGAGAACAAACTGTCCACGTAGATAGGATCAAAATACGACATCCCAAGTTACGGAGGGGGGAATCAAATTCTAGTGGAGTTGATGAATTAGGTGATCAAAGACATCTAGAAGATGAGAATAAAGTCTCTGATAAAAAGGATAACTTGGGGATACAAGTGTTCAGGTGGATAATATATGGTCAGAAAACAATGAATGAGACAATCAAAATGATATGTGATCGCATGAGCCCACGAAAAGGGAAAGACGTCCACCAAAATGGATTCAGAGTATATCGGAGATTAAACTGATGTTTTAGAAATATGCATATTTAGCTTCGAGTTATGTTATCTTTAAACAGATGAATATATTTTTTTTTAATTTGTCTTTCGTAGATTGCAATGCCAAAGATAAAGATAACTGTCAACACCGACAGGAAGTGTCCTTTCTGTCCTTACCGACTTATGAAAGATGAAGAATTGTCAAAGCAATCGGTGAATGCAGCAAGGAACTGTTGTTCTGCAATTTGTGATTTCAATTCCACCACGTCCAAAAATTTGAGAAGGCACCAAATAATAATAAATAATAAACCAATAAATAATAATAACCAAATGGGTCTAAGAGGGAAGATTGAGAAGAAAAAATTGCTGTAATTCAAGAAGAATTTCATTCAAAAGGATAGTCTTTTCAAATAAAAAGAAAAAAAAAATAGTAGCCTTGAATCGTTGTTGTTTTCATTCGGAACATATGACTTCACGGGGTGGATGATGTGATAAATCAAGGTTTGTACCAATGATTGCTAAAAGGGAAGTTAGGGTTTTTGACATGGAATTAACTATTTCCCCTATCATGAAATGGACGTATCTTATGCTATATAACTAGCGGTTGTTAGCAGAATCAGTCTGTTGTTGTTTCGCTGCAGCTGCGTAAAGTAGTGGCCGGGTAAGGGTGATAGAGTAGTAAGGACGCTGAATAAGCAGAATCGCAATGAACATAGAAGGCTACTATAGAGCTGGATAAGCCGTATTGTATGTGTAGTGTCAAATGGTCGACCACCGTAGCTTTGGCATTGGAAATAAAGGCTGAATAAGGCTGTACTCTTGTGTCAAAGTGTGCTGGAGACACCGGTTGATTAGAGACTTCTAGTCAAAACCCTTGGTCAGGCCAGTTGTCCGGGAGACATTGATTAAAGATTAGGGTAGGAAGTCCAGGGTATTTTTGTCTTTTAATTTTCTCCTAATTAGTTGTGCGAATCATAGTTAAATTTATTTATGTGTATTGATTTTGTTTTTACTTATTTTTTGATTATCATCATCATCATTTATTGTCTATGTAAGTGTACAGTAAAACTTGTATATAAGAATATAAGAAAATCTTGGTTATATGGAATTTATATCTTTTCCCAACCCTCATATCATAACCCATTCTTGTATGGATGTAAAGAATTTCATTGATTAATACCCCAGTACTACCTTATTAGCAAGTTTTTACTGCATATACATGTACGTACTTCATATGGTAATTCAAAAATGTATGCGAATGACCTCGTGCTACAATTTTACTAAACCCTCCTAAATCAAAACCAATTAAAACACAAGACAATTGTTTAAAATGTGGGTAGTTATAAAAAGAACATCTGATGAAATACATAGTTTCATGTTCAGGCTGAATTTATCTTGCATTAATTTATGTCTGTAAGTATCCACTTTCATCTATCTCTAATACATTAAATATCTTCTTTTTTTCAAAAATCAAAATAGACACATGTAAAATAGGTATTACTCTTTTTCTTATTTTCTAATATATACTCATTCACTACTCCACCGCATGGTATGTATGTTATATGGAACCTTTTAATACTGTTATTTATTCCCTGGTTTAATTTTCTGATATGAATTCAACATAGTGATTTATTTTTCGTGTATTTTGTTTTAGTATATCTTCCATCCATTGAATGACGATCTCCAAATGGAAAGACTGTAGAGATTTCCAAGGTGGCTTTCAGTAGGATGAGTACGGACAAACACCACATCACCTTGATTGACCTCTACCACCACGACTCCTGTTGTAGTTCTAACAGCTGTTGCGCCCTCGCCCGATGTGAACATGGCCCCAACAGCATTAGAGTTGACAAGGATCTGGGAATAAATATAGCCTCCCACATAACAGTAAAGGTTCCATGTAAACACATACACGCCATGCTGTGGAGCTGTGAATATTCCGGAATGTGGATTATAATGATTGTCAACATTTGTCACTATTCTGTCGAATTTAATTGTGTGGTCTTTTGATATATCTGTTTCTTGTGTAGACACATATGCAGAGAATGCTACACCGTCTGCAAATGGAGGCTTTGTTGTGTGGACACCTGAAAGATGATTTTAAATCTATAGTTATCTATCAACTATATTTTATCATGACGTACACAATGTAGGTCAAATGCAGCATTTAAAACTCTTGCGAGAATTTTCTATCATATGAGACACAATCAAATGTACTGGTGAAGAGTTTCATATTTTTATATTCTCCCTCACTATGTTCGTCCGAATATAAAACAATTATATTCTAAGTATGATAGTAATGAAAAGAACTCATATGTTAGGAATGGTACTCGCTATAACCTTTTATTTTGCATTGCCTTATATAATTATAATATTGATTCAGTCTATTATAAATAAATTTTTCATTTATCAATACATTCAGAACCGTAAAATACATAAAATATCAAATACATAATGTTTATCTCATTTTTAAATATACGTGTATATAGCGAGACTCGATAATCGAACATGAATGAGTGAGGATATATATAGTATGTGATCACGTGATAAGTATGGAATGCAACGAATTTAATTTTATAGACATTAAAGCTGAACACGACTCGTAAATAGGCATACGCCATTTACGATATTACTATCTAAGATATCAGCACCAAGGTATACTCTTCGCATTCGTTACACCTGATTGCTTTTTTGTCACGGGTATCGGCGTGGAATGGCGACCCGTGTTCGTGCTGGTTATCTTGCATTACTTTTGTTTACATTTTATTGCAGTTACGTATATTTGTGTTTGTTTGTAGACTGCACTGACCTGTGCAACTGTTGTAAATCTCTTTGATATCTTATTCTCCTGCATTAGAAGAAGCACAAAGTCATTTTCGGCGCTACTAAGTGCTGAATAGCATACGTCCGTCTACACCGGTGACAATTGATTACACGAAACAGTGACCAAGTGAGCGGCTCTATATATAGGGGCTCTCAGATATAGCGAAAGTCCTATCGAATATGGCGGACAGATTGTTTTTACGAAGCGTGTTCAGCTTTAACTTGCCACTCAGGGCCATTGAGCATTGAGGGTTATCATCGTGCCTACGCCTACCAAAGCACGTGGCCTACTTTTATAAGGTCATATTCGAAAGACCCTTGATTTTTTTCTTCTAATGTCAGTCGCTTTGCGAAGGAATACTCACTACCAATGTAAAACGTCTAATTAAGGTTTGAAGCTGCGCCGAGAAAGATAACCTTCGACCCCCGACCCCACTCCCCACCCCCGATCACGAAGCGAACACCCTACTACTAGGCTTTCGCTATTGGTGCATTTATATAGAGGCATGTATACTAATTTGTTTTGGAGAACCTGAAACGAATTTTTGTGTGTTATGAAACCTGAAACAGTTCTAAATAATTTTATTGTGGGGCGTATAATAATTGTAAAAAGCAGGGATGTCAATAAATAAAGAGTATGGATAGATCAACTAATCGGAAACGTTTACCTATACTATCAAACTAATATTTAAAAGCTCTAGTATACAATTCTCACCTGTCAAAAGACGTTTTTCTATAGATAGATCTTGTTTCTTGTTTATGGATGGATTTGTTTTTTGAAAACTAGGTTGGATGTTAATCTCTGTCCTTGAAAAATTCCGTTGTGCTTTCACAAATACTTCGCCCCTTGTCCTTGAACTTTCGAAAGGAACTTGAACCTTGTTATCTTTCGACAAGGTTGGTTTCGTCGACGTCTTTATATTTTTTTCAAAAATTGTGTTTATATGGTTTTTCTTTTCAGATACGTCACAATTATTAAATTCCATAGCTGTGATTTTTGCAATTAGTTCCCGATTTGTAGACTCTACTTCCGAGACTCTGGCCTTCATTTTATCCATTTGTATGTCAGAGTCATGTAGCATTTTCTCAAGATGTGCAATTCTTCGTTCCATTTTTTGCTTTTCTTTTCCGAGCTGCATTTCAAAAAAAATTTCTATTCCGCTTCCTACTTTGTCCTCTGCATCTTTCTTGTCTCCCATCCTCAACTTGAGGCTGTCCAGAAGATTTTCTATGTGATCAAGTCTTTCCTCGCATGTTTTCGCCGACGATGTTTTAACCAGAAAAATTAGGAATAGCACTCTAAATACCATTCCGAATCTATCTAAATCTGTTATCACAAGAAAGTGCTATATTTGTGAAATAATGATAGATAAAGGTATAATTCTGAATAGTGCATTTGTAATACAGTATAAGTCCTCTTTGTGTTAAAAAGTATTCAATAGAGACCCATAGTCATTTCTCAATCATTATAAATGACTATACGGATTTTCCTTTTCTACATGACAATATACACATGAAATTCATTTACTTCTACTGAATTGTCATTCACTGTCTATTGAGTATTAGATTGTAATGAAATTTTATGGATCTTTCTTAGTATAATGCTAGATTTATAGACAGTGACACCTCACACCAGATTTACTTACAAAGAAACTTCGAAAGATCTGGACGACAGAGAAGTTGCCATCATGCTAAGAGACTGATTGTAAAGTTGCCAAGGAAGGCAGATTTAATGGATTGCAGCAACTGGAGGAGCATTACATGTACATGTATGTTGTTATCTGTCATCAGCAAAGTTCTAGGTTCTGAACAAAAGTTCTAGTAAGTTCAATCATAGTAAATCACCTATAAAGGAAGGAGCCAGCAGGATTTAAGAGAGACAGATCCTGTTTTGATCGAATGTATTTACCTAAGAGAAATAGTGGAGCAGAGCAACGAATGGAACTTCGTTTTGAATGTCAACTTGACCTCACAAAGGCCTCATCGCCGTCATAAGGACGCTATATGTTGATTTCTCTGACCAGCTATAGAGATTTCCAATATGGGTGTTAGTAGGATGAGTGCGAACAAACAACACATCACCTTGATTGACCTCTACCACCACGACTCCTGTTGTACTTCTAATATTTGTTACGCCCTGGCCTATTGTGAGCATGGCAGCAACAACATTAGAATTAACGATAATCTGTGAATAAATGTAGCCACCCGAATGACAATAAAGGTTCCATGTAAACACATACACACCATGATGTGGAGCAGTGAATATTCCGGAATGTGGATTATAATGATTGCCAACATTTGTCACTATTCTGTCGAACTTAATTGTGTGGTCTTTTGATATATCTGTCTCTAATGTAGACACGTAGGCAGAAATGCCGAATCCGAATGGAGGGTTTGTTGTCTTGACCGATTTTTTTACATCTAATTTCGTCGGCCGACCAATTTTGTTTCCGTCGGGCCAAGTTATATTTTTTTCTGAGTCGATGGCCGATTCTTCCAATTAAAGCAGTCATTGAATAGCCCATCGCCCAACCTTCGATCATCATCCGACTATCGACAGACAGTTTGCTAAGTCGGTCGGTCAACATTTAGAAATTGGGTTTCCGTAAAAGTCGGCCGACGGTGAAAATCAAACTGCGGCTCAGCGAACGATAATCGAGGGACGTTTTGACAATTTATAAATATTTCAACTTTTAAAGGCATCGTTGTTCCTAGGAATTAATGTGACTACTCTGTGTCACTCGATACTAGTGTCGGTGTCGGCCAATCCTGTTTTTTTCAGCCGACGATACGAGAAAAATTTGGTCGCCCGACCTTCGGCTTAAATGTGACCTAGGCAGTAAAGGAATTACAAGACTTTATCTACCTGGGAAGCAACATCAGCGCTGAGATAGACGTTCTGCCCGCATATCAAAAGCCGGGGGGGGGGGGGGGGATTCGCATCTCGAGAAAGATGTGGAAACCATTAAAAGATAGCATCAACACCAAGTTAATGGTGTTCTAGAAGTCCTTCTGTATTATGCAGAATCATTGAAGCTGATTGAAGTAATCAATAGCATAGATGTCTTCCAGATTATAATGTCTTTGAAGGAATTGCGTATCTTTTAGCCAAGAACCATCACTAATGAAGAACTACTTGATAGGAGAACAAACATAAAACAAGAAGAGAGGAGATGGAGGTACATAGGCCATAGGCCATGAATTTCTTTGACTCTTCTCCAAATAGTTGAATTCCATTCTGATATAAATTTTAAACAATTTAAAAAAAATCTTTCACGTGTTTGAGAATTATGGCATTATCATCATCTTTGCCAACCATTATGATGCAGTGAAGACACTTAAACTCTGAAAGTCTTGAAGGCTTTTTTGGCTCAGGAACCATTTAAAACTTTTTTTCCCTTATCAGAGTAAATACATTCTTTATGTACAATTTAAGTAGTGAAATCAATTTTGAAAGCCAATAAACATTTCAACGAAAACACTGAAACCCCTTCTTACTAAATACATACATGTATTTACTAGTTAATAAATGACAGTGTGCTTGTTTAGCTAGTGATAGATACAATTTTCTGACACTGCAAAAAGTATTTAAGTGACATAAATTTAAAAAAAATACCATTATAATGACTTGTAGGACTGGCATTGATCGTTACACTGCAAATAAGGTTGAGTCATTCAACTAATTTTTTGGGGAAAGAAAATGGTTCGCTAGGAGTGTAGAAAGGGGATTGACAAAGTATATACTTGTATTTGTTGAAAAAGATACCTAAAGGGTCTTTCTGGGTCTGTTTATCAATTTAGGGTTCGTCACATCTTCATTCACATTTGGACGTTTTACTGACTCGAGTTAATAAATAGATTATACAAAACTATACAAAACAGCTTTTCCACCATCAACTCCCCCAATTTATTTAGCAATATTTAAAATCATCTGCAAATGGTGATAATGTCCCTCAACTCGTTCGGTACGCGATAGTATGTTTTGTTACCATTAATTATGCTACTGACAAATACTAGTAAGATGATGTCCAAAGTCAACAAATTTGCAAATGTATGATCATTAAAATTGTTTGCAAATATCACCTTTATTTCATTTTGCATTGAATTTTGCTTGACGTATGACATTGTTTAATACTTATTTTGACTATGGATTATTTTATTAATCTGTTCGATATAGTACGGACAAACACCACGTCACCTTGACTGACCTCTACCACCACGACTCCTGTTGTACTTCTAACGTTTGAAGCACCCTTGCCTTCTGAGAGCATGGTCCCAACAGCATTCGAGTTGACAATAATCTGAGAACATATATAGCCACCCCATTTACAATAAAGGTTCCATGTAAACACATACACAGCATGATGTGGAGCAGTGAATATTCCGGAATGTGGATTATAGTGATTGCCAACATTTGTCACTATTCTGTCGAACTTAATTGTGTGGTCTTTTGTTATATCGGTCTCGAATGTAGACACATAGGCAGAGAATGCTACACTGTGTGCGAATAGAGGCGTTGCTGTCTGGACATCTGAAAGGTGATGAAAAATGAAGTTTTCTGGAAACCTGGTGCTAAATGCAGCATTCAAAGCACACATCTATATGAATGCTATGAATGAACCTAAAAGGCTTAAAAGGGATCTTTACGCTCAGCGAAGATATATCACTCAAGTTGTGCTATGTAAAACTGAACCAGTTCTGATTGATTATTGTTGTTTTACGCTGAGTCAGCAATATACCAGTCATATTTCGGTGGTTCAAAATGCTGAAACAGTCACTCTATCACGAATTAGGTTGATAAGTCAGATGCAGTTCCTGAAGTTTGCGTCAAATGAAACATCCAAAAAATGTTCAAATTGTTTAAGTATAGTTTCGATGCGAAAAGTCAGGAACTCGCCGAAGTCTATGGACGGAGAAGGATGGATGGATAGACGGACAAATAGATTCCAGTATTTCTTGCAACAATTTAGTTGCAGAGAATATACTACATCGTGAAGGAAAAGTCAGAATGCCAATGCACAAAATATTATACTAAAGACAATCAAAGCCTGTGGATAGATCGCATGATTGTAAACGTTATTTGAAATCAAGATAAAACTAGAAGATCTGGTAGTACAGTTCTCACCTGTCAAAAGACGTTTCTCATTAGATGAATTATGTGTCTTCTTCATGAATTGATTTGTTTTATGAGAGGACTTGAGATTGATTTGTTGGTTTTTTCTTCTCATTCATTGTAAAATTCTGTTGTGTCTTCAAGAATTTTTCGTCCTTTGTGATAGAACTTGGTGAAGAGATTTGAACCGGATTTTCTTTTAACAAAACTGTTGGACCTGTAGAGGTCTTGATATTTTTGCCAAACTTTGCGTTTATATCTCTTTTCTTCTCAGATATTATTTCAGAATAATATAGCACTTCCTCAAGTTGTACAACTTTTCTTTCCAAGCCTTACCTTTCTTTTTCGAGCTGCGTTTCAAAAATTTTCTGTATTCGACTTTTTATTTTGTTCTCTGTATGGTTTTTGTCTTATATTCTCAACTTGAGCATCTCAAGATGATTTTTTGAACAAGTCTTTCCTAGCATGTTTCTGCAAAAAAAAAAAAAAAATTGAACCTGAAACCCCCAAACCTAAAAATTAATTACGAATCTGTCTAAATTTTTCATCAGAAGAAAGGCAGCAATAGATTTCTCTTGCAGTGACATGCAAGCAAATCAAAGGTCTTTTCCTAATAATGGATTGGTAATAACAGTATGAGTACGAAGTCCTAAATATATGCAACCTTAACTCTTAACCTATATTAATATAAAGATCAGTATTCTAGGAAATAAAGGGAGCGCATTACTTTCTTCAAACATTACAGAGTGACTATGAATTATTTATATGACAATCTACATGAAATTCGTTTGATCCCACTGAATGTTCTTTTCTCCATAAATGAAATTGCCATAAAATTATGTAGATAATGATCTTTCTCAGTAAAGAGCTAGATTGCAAGACAGAGTCATTTTCCCCCTCAAACCCCAAGTATGACCTAAAAGTGTAGCAGTAATGTTCTGGTCAAGTTTTAATTAAAAATGTGAGCAATTTGAATAAAAATATTTGTTAGAGTAATGAAAATTTGAAAATAGAGAGAGAGTAAACACTTCAATCCTTTATCAGCTCTCATGGACGATCTTCAAAAAACAAACAAACAAGCTATTTATTTATTTTTGTTGTTGTTGTTGTTGTTCGAAAGTTTAAGCTGTGATTTTCAGTATGAAGATGAAGATGAAGTTTATTTAATAACAATTCTAAATTAATCAGACTTTCTCCCAGACATTCTTTTTGGTAATAATAATGAATTTTAAATTAGGCATTATTGTAATCATCTATTTAAGACTTCACTCCGAATCTGAATGATAACCACTTCGGTCAGATGTACCTGGAGCCATCATATCTCTACCATTCTTTTGATTCACTACTACCTTATATAAAAAAAAAACCAGGAAGGTCTTCATCACATTCGCACCAAACTTCACACTGTCCTTTTGAAAGTTTTAAATAGTCTATTTGAAAAAAGTTATGGGAAGTCCATATTTGGATTCTTCGACACCAGAATACCATCTCGGATCTGTGATTATGGATATTGCAAATCATAGGCTTTTTAGACCGCCACGTTCTTACGGAACACAATACTGCTAAAACAACCCGTTTGTTCTTTAAATTTCAATTTGCCAACAAAGGATTTGACGCAGTTAATTTAAGTAATATTCTTAATCACAATCTTTTATCCCACCATATTTCAAGTTGAAGTCCACACCTTATATTTCTTACAAATATACATCGACTATTGCTTTTAAAACTTTTTAATTACAAAAACTCAACAGTTCCTTGCAGAACTTTTCTTTCGTCAACTTTCCTTAATTACATGTAGCAATATACGATTATCACCTGCAGGAGTTTATGTCTGCCAGTTGATTTGATACGCAAGAGCATGCTCTACGTACGAACGATTTCTAAGATTAGTCAAGCTATTGGCAGATAAGTTGAAGAAACAAGCATATCAACGGTCTCGTGTAGGCCATCTTTCGAAAAATGTTTGTATTACCCTCTCTCGCCTGACAGGCTAAAAATGGCCGGACTATTAACTCTTTTTAACCTCCAGGAAAGTTAACGATTTTTTTTTATTCCGAAATTTTCTCATCCCGTCAACAAGTATTTTAATTTTATTAATACCTTTGATTTTAATATACTTTGAACATTAAGCATTGATGCTGAAATTTTCTGGGAAAGAATTTTTTTTTCTCACCTGCCTACCTACCCAATTTTTTTAACCCTGAGTCGGGTGAGGGCAAACAAACATTATTGTAAAGATGACCATAAATCCAACATTTTGCAAGCTATATGGTCCATACAATGAAATTAGAGGTCTGTGTTTGCTCTACTCAAAATTTTTATTGTTTTAACAGACTTTTGAGCTTGGCAATTGTTCGTTATCTTCATATTTCATTTAGTTTTAGACTAGCTTCAATGTGATTTATATCTCGACTTTTGTCAGACGGAAATACTGAATCCACCAAGTTTTGCTGAAAATCTATCTTCCAATATAAAACACAACAAAATAAAGGATGCAATTTTATTAGGAAAAGTAAATAACAACAAAAAGTGATTTTCAAACATGCAGGTAGTTGTAACGAAAAAAAATATGATACTATTGAAGTAACCCTAAATTTTTAAATCATTTGACACATGATTATGAAAAAAATGCTCCAAAACATAAAATTTTTGTTTCCATATCAAGTCAGTTTTCAAGTCATACCAGTGTCAGCTCAAAAATGTAAAACTGGTCAAAAGAAAAGACCTTTCAAAATAAATATCACAGAAGCTTTAATGAAAGACTGCGGTTTGAGTTCACTAAGAGAATGTTCCATCACTAAATGTCCACACTCTCCACATTCAGAAGTCTCCATTGTCCAGTTAGAAGAAAGGCACAGACGCCACAAAGCAGTGAGAGTCAGAAGTGACAAGAATCTCTGGTCCATAGAAATTGTCTGCTTCCAACAGTGTAAAACTGTTAGGTAACAAGTCATCTAGTAACAGGCCTGTGTTAACCACTGGTCTGTAGTCCTCTGTGAGTGTCTGTCAAACATATTTCATAATTAATTTACTTTGTAAATCTCAGATGAAATTTGTAACATGAAAGTTAATTATCAAATGATTACATAAAAGCCCAAAATGCATTTTTTGACAGTTTTGCATATATATGCAAATTTGCAGTTAAGCACATGTAGTGCCAGGCCAAATCATTTCACATATAATTTTAACTCAACAAAATGTTTGAGCAAATTTAAAATACCTTTCTGATAGATGTTGGCTCTTTTCTGGACCCAGATTTCAATTGGCTACTTTTCGCAATGACCTTCTGGACAACACTACCAGACAAGGATTTATGCTGAAATTATTTTACACATTTTACTTAATTACTTTCATTCACAATATTTGATGTTTTATTTATACACACTGTCAAATTACATTGTTTTCTGTATGTTACCTTTTGTTCCAATGCAGACTGCTTTGATGGCACTGAAGATATTGATACAACACTTGGTGGTTCCTTATGTTTAAGGCTTGAATCCACGGTTTTTGTTGCTTTTTTGTCAGGAGTGGTAGCTTGTTTAGGAGTAGAATCAGATCTGTCCTTATCATTTCTACCAGCAGTGGTCATTTGTTTGGGTGTGGAATCAACACTTTCCTTTTTATCATCAGTAGATTCCCCATGACCCTGAAACCATCCATCACACAAATTTATACATATTTTAAAACTCATTTATTCTTCTTGACTTCTATTAAATATGTAGATTGATATCAGAAATTTATTACACCTACCTGTTTTTGTCTGTTCAGGATCCTCATAATTCTGGCAACATATGGAGGATATTCTACTGGGTCTGTTTGAATTTTGGGTGGAACAACAATGCGTTTGACTTCTTTCTAGAAAAATAAAGCACAAATCACAAATCCACACAATTAAACTTGTAAGAATCAGGATTTATTTTTAATGTTCTTTTAAATTACCTTGCCACCTTTCTGAGTGACAGAGGATTGGGCAGAATTCTGACTGTGGGTCTGGTGCAAAGTTGCTTCCATTTGATTCCCAGTGGTCTGCTGCATGGGTCTCACATCCATATTAGCCAAATTTCTACTCCCTTTTGCCACTGATCTGTTGGAAGTCAAATGTTTGCCCGTATTTATATCTGCATATTGTCCTTGAGAAACATTTTTAGGAGTCCTTTTCCTTGACTTTTTTGGTTTAGCTTTTGTTTGTGCCTCCACTGGTGCCACAAAAGTGGGTACACTCTGTGGGCTCAGACTCCATGTTTCCTGATACAAAAAAAAATTAGTTTGTTTTTGGTTGAAAATGTTACTGACTTTCAGCTTAAAAAACACACTGAAAATTATTTATAAAAAATATAATAAACTTACAAACTGAGCAGCAGAACACCTCTGGGGATAATCAGGTGATAGTCCAGTTGTTGCCACATTAGGTGTGGGTGTCACCAGAGGTGAGTATGCACTCTGGTAGTAATTACCATCCCCATAGATTGTTTGGGTTGGTAGATGAATGATCTGGTCATACACTCCTACAACTGATGGAACACTGATGATGTTGGTAGGAACTTGTAGCTCTGTTCCCTTAACCCATTCATCTGGCACAGTGATTGGAGTATAACCTTGGACCTCAAAATTTCTGGGTAAAATCTGTTTATAAAAACACAACAAAGTTATCCAAAGTTATCTAGAGTATTTTTTTTTTTACAAAATTATACATTTTACTAATTGAGTTCATTCTGTACATTTATTTCACTGTAGTTTTAAAGGGGCCTGGGCCACAGGCACTTGTTTCTGTAATAAATTTTTGACCCATAGTATAATAATATTATTATACTGTGGGTCAAAAATTTATTACAGAAACAAGTGCCTGTGGTGCCTGGGCACAGATTTTTAAATGTTGCTATAGCATTTCACATGGAAATATAATTTAAAAAAAAAACTTTATCTGGAAATTATTGAAACTACAAATTTTGGGATGTATTTGATTGACACATGCTTGCACTTTCACAAAGAAAATGTTATCCTTAATACTTAGGAAAGGTAGAAATTTTGTTGTGTATTAATGAAAAATATTAAAGCTATAATCCAGAAAACTCAGAGAAGAAAGCCAACTTGACCGGTATTGTCAGTCCGTGCTCAGTGATGTGTGCAGAGTTTAACAAATTGAACACACCCAGTGAAAAAAGAAAAAAAAAAGAAAAAAGTCATATAAATCTTAGATTTCATTGCAAAAAGTTCAGCATGAGTAATCTGGAAACTGCTTTAGGCAATATATAAATTTCCTTGGCCTTTGACCATTTGATCTAAAAAATAATAAAGACCTTCTTTGGGTCATTAGAAGTAATGGCATTTTGTTGCAAAATGCAATGTGTGCATTTCTGACCATGACCTTTCGACCTCAAAATCAAGAGTGATCTTTTTAAGCCATAGATAATTATGATATAATATTTCATTACAAAAGCTTAAGCTATCGCTATTTTCTGACCCTGACCTTTGACATTTTGACTACGAAATAAGGGTCATTCTCCAGTTATAAGGAGTTATGAATATGGTGTACACTTGCAATTCAAAAGTCCAATTAGCTCTAAGAAAACAAAATATATGATCTGGAAACCATTTCATGCAATATATGAATTTCTATCATGACCTTGACCTTTTGACCTCTAAATTAATATATTATTCAATTAATAGAGAGTTATAATATAAAAGTTTATAGCAATAGTTCAAGGATGAGATATCAAAAACTTAAGTGTTACACACAAACAGATGAACAGATAGACTGAAATTAATATCCCCCACATTTAGTGAAAGTGGGGTCAAAAAGTATGTGTTAATGAGAAAGAAATTCATTGTATGTTACTATCCAATAAAACTTCTCATATTTGAAAATGAAATAAACAGAACATTGTGTGATTGCATGTTTCTTGAACATAAGATACATGTACTTACAAGTTCATTTGCAGAAATTGGCTGTTGTAGCTCTGCCTGTGCCAAAGTCGAGTCTGTAACTTGGACAGCAAAACCATTCTGAGCTGAGGGATGAATGTTTCCCTGGCTGTTTAAGACCAGCTGTTGTACAGTAGACTGATCGTTGTATTCTGTTTGCTTTTGCAGTACAGTCTCCTGAGACTGCTGTTGGATGGACGTACATGGTAGGGTCTGTCCTGATCTCAGCACATTTAATGTCAGTTGTGGATGCACATTTGTGCAATCAGTCTACAAAAGAGGACAATTCAAAAATATCATAGATGAAATAGGTGAAGATAACGAACAGTGATCAATCTAAAAAAAAAATTACAAACAACACAAATCTGTAAACAGGGCATAAAACACAGACCACTGGAAATTTTGGAAATGGGACCAGGTGCTTGAGGGGAGTAAGCTTCCCCTGTTGAATGGTCACACCCACAGAAAGCCCTACGTATATATCATGTAGATGGGATATTCCTTAGTCTAATTTAGTATAAAAAACAAAGGCCTAACAATTGGTATGAAATACCGGTATGTCAGCTAAAATCCTACCCAATGATAGGTTGTATTTGCTATCAAGGTCATTATTACGACCACAGAATTTACAAAATGCTGACTTTAAATGAGGTTGTTGAAATCCCTCTAATATCAACTTTTGTCAGTAGCCTGTCTTGGTTTAAAAATTGATCATACTCAGAGCAAGCTTTTGAGTTGGGAGACATAAACACCATATGCAGGTGATAGTGGAATATGACTTCATAAATAAGGAAAGCTGACAATGAAAAAGTGGAAGTCATTTCGTTTGTCATACAGTTTAGTTGTTAGCTGGCCCTTATCGTCTATTATCAGTAAAACTAGATAGAGGTACTGTGGGCATACTCACAAAATCATACTTTCTGCTTCAATGCTCAAGTGCATTGTTTCTAAAAATAACCTTGAACTTGTCAAAATGACTTACTTCAAGAAAATAAGACACCCTTTGATCATGAGTAATCTTTGTTTAAAGCATGAACTATTAGAAAGATATGGACCAGACACAAATTTTATATTTACTTTTCTACCAGTGAGCCATCTTTCCATAAAGTATCAACTTCTATTTTTTCTCCAGTAGTAAGTTGTGGACACTTATTCTGGTAGTGACTTTGAACTTGCCCAAACGATTGGGTCATGGTCAGGAAATATGCTTTGGTCATAAGCAATCTTTGTATGAAATGAGCTTCCATTTCTCCATTACAAAATATGGCTAGGACAGGTTAATTCAATTTTCTAAAACGTGACCTTGAACTTGACCAAATGACCTTTGGTCAAGGTCATGACACACTCTTAGGTCATAAGCAATCTTTGCATAAGGCATGAACTTACAGTGTTTTTTCATTTGGAAATTATGGACTGGACATGAATTTTACTTTCTGCTAGTGACCTTGAAATGCCTAATTGATCTTCATTAAAGGTCATGACAGATCCTTAGATCTATACAATCTTTGTGTGAATTATGACCCAATTTTTCTACATTAAAAAGTAATGGCCCAGAAAGGATTGCATAGACAGACTGATATACCAATGAACATAGGACAATCATGATACTCCCCCCTCCCAAACTCCAGTTGCAGAGGTTTGGAGTATAACAACAGTTGCAGAGGTTTGGAGTATAATAACTAAATAAAAGCACATAAACTATAAGATGATAATATGCACATTAACCCAAATATGAATGTACCTATTGTTGTATCCCTTTCCCTGGTTGAGAAGGATACACAGTGCAATTGGTGATATAACTGATTGACCCTGAATAAAGGTCATGACATATCCTCATGTTATATGCAAGCTTTATGTCAAGTTTGAACTTCCATTGTTTCTTTGTTACAAAGTTATGGCCCAGACATGATTGCAAAGACAGATGGACAGATAGATAGATGGACAATAATGATTTCTGTACACCCCAACCCAACTTCAATTTTGTGGGGTATAATAAAATGAACTGAAAAATCAGATAAAAAGACTCTAAAATATTTATACCTTAACCTAAACTTTGTCTACATACCTGCTGTTGTATCCTTGTCCCTGGTTGAGAAGGATACACAGTGTATGAGAAATTGGTGACATTAGGGTCAACTGCTTCAGTGCTGGTGACTGAGCGACCATTAGGAAGAACTGTTGAGGTTATGAATTGTTGTATTTGTTCATTGCTCAACAAAGATTTTGCCACCTGAAAAGAGAATGCAAATAATAGTGTACATGTATTTCTTAAATTCAACTCTTATTAATGAACATTTGTATCTATATATATATTTAGGCTATGTAGGTCCCTAAAGATGAGAAGTTTTTAAAATTAACATTTACATATATTCCACGTAACTTACCCCATTTGGCACCACTCTGCCAGCTGTACAAGTGGGTCCTGTGTTTTGAAATACAGCTTGATTGACAGCTTGAATATAATGCTTTCTTGGTGGCTCAACCTGTGATAAAATGAATAATTATACAAACGGATGAGGGTTCATATTTTGCAAATCAGCCAAAATTTCAGAAAAAAATACAATAAAAAGTGAAGGGAAAAAAAATTCTGAAAATATATAGCAAAAAGTAAAAGAAATAGACCAAAAGTTGAGAGAAGATAGAAGAATATTGCAATAGAAATAGATTAGAGAAGATTAAGATTAATATTTTAAATCAACTTACTTCTTTTTTACATCAATATATATGACATATAAAACAAAACTGAGACCTCCTCAATTCCCCTGGAAGTGGTGGGTGTGGTCAAGATGTCCACTCCCAGCCTCTTGTAAGTACTTGAGGCAACTTCCGGGTTGGCATACTGAACATCCACTCTCTTCTGAAATGACATAAAATAAAATGTTTTAGCAATTCTGTTCCATCAAGTGTAAAATTTAAATACTACTTAAGGAAATGATTGTAAGCCCTGAAATCACCTGATTAATGTTATATTATGAGAAGATACGAGGGAACTTTCAACAAAATACTTAAAATGATCTATTATTTCCGGATCAAATTACACATTCAAATAGTATCAGGAGCCCCCCTCTTTTTTTTTGGGGGGGGGGGGGTGTCCAAGAATATTAATCTTTTGCTGTTTACTTTAGGAATTTTCATCTAAATTCTGATCCTCCTTTTGTTTTTTTTTTTTTGCCCTCTCCCAATAACTTAAAGTTTTCAAAGTTGGTTTTTTTTATGCTTTTCATTTTTTTTTCAGGCATATTATCCCCCCCCCCCCCAAAAAAAAAATTTCCTCAGTTCAAAAATGATGTTAGTGTCCTCACTGTTAGTTACAGACAATGGATTTTTTGCTTTGAAAAACTATTTTAAAAATGGAAAATATGTACTTGAATATATCATATAGAATAAGAAGTAAAGATCCAGAGATGCAAAAGTAAACAATAGGCCAATGGACCACAATGCTCAACTGAGTAACTTTGGCCATGCTCTTCTTCACCTGATTTCCCTCCTTGTAATACCTATTGTGGCCTCCCCCAAGGGGTCATGATTTGAATAATTTTGAATCTACACAACCCCAGGATGCTTCCACTCAAGTTTCAGTTTCTTGGCCCAGTGGTTCTTGAGAAGAAGATTTTTAAAGATTTTGCCTATATATTTCAATGTAAAACTTTGATTCCCTAATGTGGCCCCGTCCTACACCCAGGGGTCATGAATCGAGCAAATTAAAATTTACACTACCCCAGGATGCTTCCACATAAGTTTCAGCTTTTCTAGCCCCGAGATTCTTGAGAAGAAGATTTTAAAAGATTTTTTCCTTTACATCTCAATGTAAAAATTGTATTCTCTATTGTAGTCCCACCCTACCCCCAGGGACCATGATTTGAACAATTTTGAATCTACACACCCCAGGATGCTTCCACATAAGTTTCAGCTTTTCTGGCCCAGTGGTTCTTGAGAAAAAGATTTTTAAAGATATTTTCTACATATTTCAATGTAAAACTTGGTTCCCTACTGTGGCCCAGCCCTGCCCCCGGGGAGCATGATCTGAACAATTTTGAATCTATGCACCCCAGGATGCTTCCACATAAGTTTCAACTTTTCTGGCCCAGTGGTTCTTGAGAAGATTTTTTAATGATATTTTCTACATATTTCAATGTAAAACTTGGTTCCCTACTGTGGCCCAGCCCTGCCCCCGAGAGTCATGATTTGAACAATTTAGAATCTTCACTACCCCAGGATGCTTGAATGCTTCCACATTAGTTTCAGCTTTTCTGGCTCAGTGGTTCTTGACAAGAAGATTTTTTAATGACCCAACCCTATCTTAATTTTGTCTTTTTCTTGATTATCAAGCCCCCTTTGAAGGGGGCTTGGCCCTTTATTTTAACAATTTAAACTCCCCTTTACCTAAGGATGCTTTGTATATGTGTACTATTTTAAACAGCAAATTGCCAAAAAATCGTTGATTTTTTTGTTTTTATTTTTTTATATTTAGACATACATAATAAAACACAAAAACAACCTGGAAAAAAGCGCCTGTGATTTCAGCTAGGCCCTTAAGGTCTTTTGCTTCAAGTTCGAGATTTTAGATTCCTCCTTAGCAACAGACACCCTAAACTTTTCCTCACAAAAGCAAATAAATATGTCTATTACCCTCTTATAGCTCTGTCCGTTCATTTCTGTAACTGTATTGACTGTATGTTATCAAATATTTCAGAAAATCTTCGCTCTGCGAAAATCACGTCTTATCTCAACAACTGATGCTGAAACAATGAGCTGTATCCAAAACACATCACACAGCCTAGCAATCATGACGTCATCACCAAAACGACAACCAATGAAAAAAGGACTAAAATATGATCCTAATTTTAGCATTCGGAATTTCCTCGGAAGTAATTCCCTTCAGGAAGGAAAAAGTGAAATGAAACCCTGTAAAAAAAATTCTAAAAACATACATCTTTGATAATCTAACCGGGCTACATGAAGGAAGCATAACTGGACATCTGTGAATAAAATGTTCCCTTGTAAAGTCCGCCTATTGTCAATCTAAAAAATAAACATAAACAGATAAAACATACGATTGGCCACGGCTTTCCGTCGTATTCTGCCAGTCGGGTGTCTCTCCAAGGGACATTACTGCTAATTCATCGATTGAGTTATCCTTCTTGATTATGTAACTGGTGTATGTTCAAGGGAAGCTACTTTGACAGCCTTGTGTTCATTTGTTTTTCTCAGGTCGAATCCATAGTCCTCTAGCATTTTGAATTTTTAAGATAGTACACGTTTGTCGAATCCATTGTCCTCTGGCATTTTGAATTTAAGATCAATAAATAAAAGATAAATAACTCAGGAAAATCGTCTCATCGATGAATCTTAATATACATTTACTATTTGTATCATTTTATGCATCCTAAAAGTTGACAGCTAACTCTTTTCATTAGTACATTTGTTGGTTGTTATATTTATAACTATGATTTCGGACATTGTTCATATTTATGCTCCATTGCGGGCCCAAAATGGTTGAATAAATATTTTATTCTATTCAATTCTCATTACCCCCCCCCCTCCTCAAAAGGAACGAAACCGGGAAAAGAGAGATTAAAACAATCATAATGAAAGTGTGAAAATAAATTTTAAAGATTGTATAAAATGGGTTAACTCGCATTTACAAACAGAAAATTTAATACACTATGGAAGGAATAAATACCATATTAAGGTAGTCTAGTTCCTTTCAACATTATGTTCATAAGGCATTAGGGTAAAGTTATGATAGTGAGTCGGGCACCCTTTCTTTTCTTTTAGTATAAGGGCCACATCCGATTGCGTAACCTCTGGTATTTGGTGTTGTCCAAAAGAGCTCTAAGTTGTCTATTTATTTTTTTTTTTTATCACATCGGTATTTTACTTCATAAAGCTTTAAAAGACTTCATATTCATAAATAAATTCCAAGCATCGAAATCTAGCAGAGGGGATATCCCCACCCACCCAACAGGGCACGTAACCCCTTTTTTGGAAACGCATCTTTGAATAATAACTACCCTGGCTGCCTACCAAAAGTAGCACCCACAGCGATCTTTCCGGTAATCCTATCATTCAGAGATGATTTGGACACAGTTTATTTTTCTGAAGCTTTCCAAAGACAACGTTAAATCACACATCTGCAACAGCTGCACTTATTGCTGCGTGCCGCCTCCGTCTGTATACATGTGAGATTTCGGAATATCTGTTAAGAAATTTATTCTGTAAGAAATAAAAATAAAACCCCTCAGATATAGTTAAAAGTTCTAATTAATTTGGTAAAATAGAATTTTAGTGTACAATTGTAGAATTTTAATAAAATCGAACGTAGTTTTAACATTGAAGATCTATTAATATATTTTTGTGTCATCTATGGGATGATTGATTACGACTGGTTATAGAAAATTCTTCATTAAATTTGGTACATGTATTTCTAATATGTGGAGGATAGCACTGGCTTTGTGTCTGAAGTAATCCTACAGCCATAAATTATAAATGTGAATGATATAAAACGCTAAATTCCCATATTCTTGGTTCCAGTTTGAGTAATCCGCTTTTTATTGGTGCAGACCTCCTTATTTTTGTAATACATGTGTTTTAAAATAACTACAACCATTTTAATCAGTTTTTTTCTTCATCGAAAGGTCTATACAATATCAAAGATTAGTCAGTGTTTAAACTAAAATGAGGGCCTATGAGATTTTAGTCTTAAAAAAAATGCAGATGCCAAAGAAGAATAACTCTAACACTAAGGGTATGCCAGTTACATGTTTCCCTCCCTTGGATGAGACATTCCCTCCGGCTGTTTTTTTTTTTTTTTCCAGAAATTCATAAGTATGTTTATGTGTGTAAGCTAGATTTACTACAACTGAAAATTATTATGAGGCATACAAAGCAGGTCCTGAAACTTCACAAGTTTCATTTCTCGATATAGACTGTCATTGCAAACCGAGCCGACTTACGGGCATGTTTCAGTTCGAATTTCCTCGTATTTCAAATTTCTGGTGCAGGCTACTTGAAATCTGTAATACACAATGTAGCTTAACATTTACAAATATTGCATGCACCCGCCATTCATGGAAACATAAAGGATATTCATGCAAATCTAGATAATTCTACATTGTCCACTGGCATATTTCCCTCAAGATTTTAATTTGAAATTATTTATAACTCCCAAAGGCATAGTCACAAAGTTCGAGGGGTGGGGGTGGGGGGCTCAACTAAGTAAATATTTGACAAGGCAAAAAAAAAAGTCAACCATGACTAAGTAGCATTAGGAGCTTTATCCTACATTCTCGAGATTTATTTACTATTCATTTTTGACCAGAAACATAGGGTGGGAAACAATGAAAGATATATATACAGTACCGACCAGACACAACCTAACACCAGAGCGAACCCAAAGCGGACCCCGGGTTCGCTTTCTGGGTTCGCTCGGGGTCCGCTGCGGGTCCGCTTTCAGAAATTTTGGGTTCGCTCTGGGTTCGCCTTGGGTGCGCTTCGGGTTCGCTCGGGGTCAGCTCTGGGTCCGCTAGAGCGAACCCGGCGTTCGCTTTCTGGGTTCGCTTTACGCACTCATGCGTGAAGCGGACCCCGCTTTAATCTTGCCGCCAGTAAGCCCCGCCCCTTGTATAATTATTCCAAATACAGTAGTGAAATCGATCATTGTTGTTTCTGAGGCGATCGATACATGTGCATGTACAATGGCTGCAACGTTATTGTTGACAACATATAGGAACGATCACGTTACACGAACGATTTCGCAAGATTAATCCTTCAATCACACGATTATTCATGTTACACGATCATTCACGACTGTTAACGCAAACGCACGATTTTTGTACGCAAAATAGTTAAAGATATTTAGGAGTGGATATTTTTAAGACGAAATAAGGCTTAATTTATTTAATAGATATTTTAGATTAGAAATATTTACTGGTGAAATTCATCGACTTTATAAAACTGAAAGAAAAATAAAATATTTAGAAATGAATATTTTTGAAACTACATGTAAATAAGACTTAATAGTCATTTTAGATTACAAATGATTATTTGTGTAAATCTCAGACTTAGGAAAATTGTTGTTTTTTTTTATGTTTTTGACATGTAAACATGTAACTTATGATCAAATGCTGCATTTTCTATAACATGATATACATGTACATGTAGGTTGGTCATGAATTTTGATTCAATTGGATTTTATGATATGCAGTAAGGGGGTAGATTTTTAAAAATGGCCTAAAAATGAATTATACTATAATCATCTTTCCATTTATGAATTTCAAAAATCAGCAATCTGTTTTAAAAAAAATCATTCATTTGCAGAAATGATATATATATATATATAAAAATAATAACAAGTATCAGGGATGAAAAGTAACCCCGACAATCATGTCGTGTACATTTGCCGACTAAATATATGTAAGTATCGGGATTTGTTTTTTTTTTCTTTCTTTCTTTTTTTTTTAATATACATTTTTGATGTATTGATATAAAAATACCATGACTACAATTAGCAGTTAACATGATTAACATCAGAGAAAAATCGTTAAACATCTTAAATACGCTTTATCAGTAAAAGTTACGATATTTTAAGAGAATACAATATTATACGACTTACTATTTTGCCTAGTTAATCCGATAATTAGTTCGTTCAATTATGTAAATCGCGCTTCATTTTTTTCTTTTTATTTCAGTTTAAAAAAAAAAAGCTAAATCAAGCTTTACATTAATTTTTGTAAATGATTAATCAAATTAGTACCATAATGTAGTAGTTTGCGATTGGACATATTTGTACATGCACATTTATGCTGTACATTCATTTTTTTTAATTTTATTTTTAATTAAGAAGATCAATTATTTTGATGTTGATCTGGATTTAAACGAAAATGTACATTAGAATTATAAAAATAAAATAATTGAATAAAAGCACGTACATATAGTATTACATAATCTTGTACAGTATCTTGAGATGATGAAATGCTATAATTTATCAGAAACCATTTTTTTTGTTTTATGTAACAATTGTAATAACCATTGCTTTCTTTTTTATTTCTTTTATACATTAGGGTATGTTTTGTCTGATAAATTTACGCAATGTATATTAATGGATTTTGAAAATGAAAAATAAATAAATAAATGTGTAAATATAATATGCTACCTGGATAATTAAAATATATTAATTTAGTTTTTTTTTTTTTTTTGATAATGTTAAAATAGTTCACACTGTACATTAACACGCTTTGCTTGTACAATATTTTATTTACATCGAATGACAAACTGGCATGCTGATTGGTCGACCCGCTGATTGGTTAACACGTTTTATCGCTAATCCTGATTGACAGCTCTGTTACGCAACACCGAACGCGCGTTCGCTCTCTGGGTTCGCTACTGAATTTGGGGTTCGCTTTCGGCGTTCGCTCTGGGTCCGCTGCGGGTTCGCTCTGGGTCCGCTGCGGGTTCGCTCTGGGTTCGCTATAGCGAACCCCAAGCGAACCCAAAGCGAACCCGGGGTGCACTCTGGGTTCGCTTTCTGTTAGGTTGTGTCTGGTCGGTACTGTACTCTTGCCCCTAAAGGGGGCACTATAAGTGCCCCGCATGCCACTACGCCTATGACACTATGAAATGCTGATGATGGAGAGAGAGAAAAATATAAAATTCGACCTACTGTAATTTCGAACCGAATCTGGTTTTAACCAAATCGATTTTTTTTCATTCTGAGGTAGGCCTAAGTCTCGTTCACACTTATTTTAAAATATTAAAGTGGCAATATAATTCATTAAAATGTTTTACCCCTTATTTAAACATTGAAAATCTTATAAAATAATAGAAATAAGAAACTTTGGCTGCTATGGGAATATACAGGAAAACTTTAGCAAATTCAGAATTTCAGCTACTTTGCACTTTTAAATATTTGTAGAGCCCTAAAAAGACTGAGAAAACCAAATTGATCGATCACTTACACAAAACTTTACAACTCATTGCCCCTTATGCTCTCCTCTACAGAAATTATTTGAGATGTATCTCAAAATATGTGGTAACCATGGACACATTTGGCATACAATTTATTTGCTGGAAAATCCTCAATATTTCAAGAGTAGATAAACAAATTTGAACTAAAATATTTGAGATCAAATAAATGCTATAGAAATACACATGTATTTTTATATAATAAATAGGCTTGATTGACTTTTATTTACACTCTCCAAAGAGGAGTGTCATTGTACCGGTATTTGATAGTTGGGCTTGCCCCTTACCTTGTAAAGTAAAAAAGGTATGCGCATTAATTAACTGTTTCTGTGCCATGTCTTTAAAGTTTGCATACCAGCATCGTCGGATACCCACGGATGAACTCGTCTTTTTTTTCATCACCGGGTGATGAGTGAAAGACGAGATCACCCGTGGGTATCCGACGATGGCAAATCAGTAACATTAAATAATTTTAATTCTTATAAACAATGCATAAGGAAGTATAAATATGCAGGCCCGTAGTAAACAATTTCAGTTGGGGGGGGGGCACAACCAAATATTTTCAGTTGGGGAGGAGGGCACTACCAAAAGAGGTTATTAGCATATAGTAACCCCCCCCCCCCCCCCCCGGTTACTACGGCCATGATATGTATACACGAAATGTCATCTTATGTGTAAGCATCAGCAGTTGTGATACTTCAAGAAAAATATACTACATTTGTAGTAGAGGGGAAATCAAAAAGGCCGAGGCGAACAGCTTGAAGAGCACGGGAAATGCGTGCGACAGTGTATACATATCAAGCTATCAATTTTGTGATCAACAGCGTGCTCGCGTGAATTATCTGGTTGTCGTGGGTTGTTATGACCGCTGCAACAGGTTTGTTTGTTTGTTTGCTTATTGTTGTTTAACGTCCCTCTCGAGAATTTTTCACTCATATGGAGACGCCACCACTTGCCGGTGGAGAGCTGCAAATTTTGGCCTATACTCGGCACTTAGGGCCATTTAGCAGTGAGGGGTCTTTTTCGTGCCAGCACCTTCTGCGACAGGGGACCTCGGTTTATACGGTCTCATCCAAAGGACCGGTCTCCACGTCCCACAGTGGGATTCGAACCCGCGATGTAAGGTTCAACTCCTTACTCAGTGACTCTAGAGCAAACGCTCTAACCACTGCGCCACTCGGGCGACCGCTGTAACAGGAAGGGACATTGGAGTTTGTTTCGAAGATCTAATCATGCAATCATTTAATTATTCAGTAATACACTGAAACGCGATAGTAAAGGTAAAAAAAAAAAAAATAAACATACAAATCAGTGATTGAAGTCCAAGAGTAACCCTGTAAGCATGAAATTTAGGTAAGTGGTGTTCTGATGTGCTTACTGGATTTTGTACAATACAGTGTCTGTTGAAACGAAAGAAAAATGTTTCTCGGGAAGTCGTTTTTTTTTAATTGTCTTGAGAGTTATTGTAATTATGAGCATCCAAAGTAAACAAAAGTTATTATTAATGTTTATTTAAATTCAAAGGTGGGATTTCAGCCTAATTATATACGAACTCTCTCTCTCTCTCTCTCTCTCTCAATCCGAGTCATTACTATTTTAAAAAATTATAACATTGAAGAAAAGATCAAAATTACAATATGTTGAGATAAGATTGACTTGTCAGATTAAAAGTACTGCAGATTTTTATTTTTATTATCAGAGTATAAAAGAGTGCATTTTTACGCACTTCCGGTATACCGTGAACACTATTCAAGAGTGCAATGGCGGGCAGTCCTTTTCCAGGTATTTCCACTGAATCTGAAGATTGCAAGATATGAATTATTCATAAAGAGGAGAAACTATATTTAGTTTTTTTGTGAGTATTTATGTATGTGATGTGAAATATATTACTGTTGCTTAGTTTTGCCCATGGGTTTAACTTTACGGTAAAGTTAAAGGAACATTGGCCAGTGGAAATTCATTAAAAGAATTCATTATATTATTGTTAACCAGGGTATCAAACAAAAAAAAAAATCAAACAGTAATTGCATTTTACACACTTTGGTATGCTGAACGGTATTGTCGATAAAATGGCGGCCCGTCTTTTTCCAGGCATTTCTCTGATTTTGAAGATTTCAAGATAAGAATTACTCAAAAAAGGAATAAATATATTTTAGTGAGTTTTTATAATATAACCTTGTTTTTGCATGTGCAAGTATCGTAAGAGATTAACGGATTTGCCAGTGGGCTTAACAGTAAAGTAAAACGAACAATCCTATACCAGTGACCATTTTGTTTAAAAAGACTTTTTAAATGCTAAAGTGTAGATAAAGCAAGAACTGAGCTTGTTCACTGCATTAAATAAAAACTTTAATTAAAAAATAATAAACAGGTTCAGTACAATCATTACATTTAGATATGTGACTTGAATTACCTACATAGTTTTATCAAGGTACGTGAAGTACATGTAGCCTGATTAAGCTACATGTATTAATGCAAATTTTAACAAGTCTGGTTTTTATTCAAAATTGAGAAAAATTTGCAAGTATTTCACTACAAGTATTTGTACTATGGACAGTATAGGAACCCAATGTAAAGATAGTTTAAATGTTGCTTCTTTAGTTAAACATTGCTTTTTTGAACACTTTTAAGCAAAAACTGTATTACCATTGTTTGAATAACTGTACACATCCATGTGTGGTGAGGCATGGCTAAGTACAATTTCTTCACATACATGATCAATTGTTATCAATCATCTTGTTAACCAGCATTGGCCTTCTGTGTTATTTCAATCAAAATTAAAGAAGTAATAACTGTTACATGTGTGTATATATATAGGCCTAAAACTTATAGAACTCTGCATGATATTCACCTGCTTTCTCGAAAGTGAGCAGACATTAAATCTCATTCATCTGTTAGTCTGTCCATTTGTCTGTCACAAAAACTTTAATTTTGGACATAACTTTTGAATAAGAAGAAAAAGGCTTCCATATTTCACAGGTAAATTACCTGTGACAAGTCCTTTCTAAATATACATGTACTATGATTTCTGTCCCAGTGACCTTGACATTGATGTTTGACTTACTTTTCAAAAATTTTAATAGTGGTTATAACTTTTGAAGGAGAGGAGATATGACATTCATATTTGACATGTGCATTACCTTTTAGAATATATTTTTGAACATGCTATAATTTTGACCCAGTGACCTTGAAGTTTGACCTAATTTTCAAAAAGTTTTAACATTTATGATAACTTTAAAGTGAGAAAGATGGGGTGTTCATGTTTGACAAGTGCATTACCTGTGACAAGAAGTTTCCAAATGTGCTATGATATTTGACCCAGTGACCTTGTCCTTTTAATTTGACCTAATATTCAAAAATTTTATCATTGCTGCTAACTTTTGAAAGAGAGAAGATAGGACATTCATATATGTAATACCTGTTTCACAATTTATTATGACTTTTAATCCCATGATTTTGACCTTAGAAGTTTGACCTTATTTTCAAAAAGTTTATCATTGCTGATTAACTTTTGAATGAGAGAAGATAGAGTATTTGTCTTAACATGGGTATTACCTGTTTCAAAAGCTTTCTGAATGTACTCTGGTTTTTGACATTGTGACCTTGACTTTAAAGTTTAATCTACAGTCTTATTCATTTTTTTTTCATTGGTAATAACTTGTGAAATCAGAATGAAAGAAGATAGGGCTGTTATATATTTCATGTACATTACCTATGACAATACCTTTCAGAAAGATGTTTCATTTTGACTCATGACCTTGACCTAGAAATTTGATCTACTTATGAAAAAAATCTTAACTTTGTCCATTACTTTTGCTCCAGAAGAGACAGAGCTTTTAAATATTTTTTTCACATGTGCATTACTTGTGAAAATGCCTTTTGGATTGTATCATGATATTTGACCTCAGGACCTTGATCTTAAAGTTTAATGCAGTTTTGAAAAACTTTAGTCTTTGTCATAACCTTTATTAATTCAATATTTTTTTTTTTCGTATGATGGACAGACAAAACAAGACACACAAACAAGACAGTGACAATGTGCCATAAAAATTGCATGCCACCCACTAAGATATCAAAAGCGGGGGACCACAATTCTTTGAATTTGTTTGTTGCATTTTGCTTTGACAGAGACACATCTTGGAAAGCAATTTTTTCATGCATTGTTTTCAGAAAAGTTCAAAGTTGAAAACTTTCAATGCATTAAAGTGTGATTTTATTTTACATGCTGAAAAAAAAGCTCATTTAAGAAATAAGTTTGATTTAGGACCTAAATAAAGCTATGTAGGTAATAAAACTTTTGTACATGTAGCTGTAAGGATTGTATGGGACCTGATAATGTAATGTGGTTTTATGTTGTTTATGGTGAAGCCACACTTCTGTTGGCTTTCGGTCGGTAAAGCAACTGGGATTTTAAATCAGAATCTCACAGGTTCAAGCCAAATTATGGTAAAAATTCTGTGATTTCACAAGAGTTGTTAGATTATTTTAAATAAGGTTTTTAGTTCATCCTAGAATCAAAATTATGAAATGTTAATGATATATATTAATAAATGTGCATAACCCTGTCATGGTTTTTGACGATGTCCAAAGGGTTAGAAACTCCCTAAAATTACAAATCGCAAATAATTGCGAGTACCAAGAAAGTGAACTCACAATTTTATAAGACTACTCGCAATTTTCATATCAAGTTAAATTTATATAAATTAAAAACATGTAACTTAGGCCAAACAAAAAAATATGTGTGGTTCCGGTTACACCTCCAAAAAAATTAGAGTAGGTAGGTAGGGATTTTTTTTTTTTTTTTTTTTTTTTTTTAAAACAAAATGATTTTCTTAATTTTTCTAGATAATACTTATCACTACTTTGCAAATGACATTTAGATGTGGTGTGATAATATACTAGTCAATATTGGTAGGGGACACCTACATGCTAGCTTGCTTTGGATTTAACACTAATAAACACTTGCACTATGTTGTGCAAGGGGACCGTCGTTGCTGAAACTAAAACTTAAACCGGAGCCATTGATGGAAATTGGGGAAAATTCTGGAAAAAATATGAAAATTGCCAAAAAAAAGTTTAGGGTCGGGGGTATAAAATAGGGACGGTCAGGTAACCGGAACCACACATATTTTTTTATTTGGCCTTACGGAAAAAGTAACTACTGTACAATACACAAAATACAACTACCAGTACAGTGTGACTTTTATTTAAATTACTGATTTAAATCAAAAGCATTGTGTTCTGTCATATAATTTTGCTACAGTTTCAATGCAAAAAAAAATCAACTCGCACGTTTTTGCGAGTTACCTAATCTTTAACTCACAATTTGGGAATTCTAACTCGCGTTTTGCGAGTTGTATATAGTGAATTTCGAACCCTGGATGTATTATTATCATGGATATTTTTTGTTAAGAATCAAAATTATTGCTATTCATTTTTCTGAAAGGAAATAGAATGTTTGGTGTATTTTATATTTGCTTGTTTGTTTAACATTCCTTCGAGAATTTTTCACTCATATTGAGACACCATCACTTGCCAGTGCATGGAAGGCTGCGTGCAAATTTAGACGGCCATTGAGCAGTGAGGGATCTTTTTCGTGCATGCACTTACTGCGACACGGGACCCCGGTCTATACAGTCTCATCCAAAGGACCGATCTCCGCATCACACAGTGGAATTGAATCCGCGACCAACTCTTTACTACTTACTCTAGACCAAATGCTCCAAACACTGCACCACATGGGTGACTAATGTATTTTAGATTAAACGCTACATTAAAAGACTCGGTAATTAAAAAAAAATGGAGGAACATACATATACAAAAAATCTCTCACCCCTCACTGCCCCCCCCCCCCCCCCCCCCCCCCCAAAGAAAAAACTTGCAATTGAATCTAGGTCAAAAGGTCACTCATGTAGTGTTGCTTTTTACAAGTAAATCAGTTGATTTCAGGGTATTTTGTAGTCTCCAGTATATAAAAAAATAAACATTCATAATATTCCTACATACATGTCTCCACATGTTAATCGATTATTATGGGCAAGTTATCGCATCACCTCCAAAATATATTTGTTACAGAAGGTATAAAAAAAAGTTTTATTTTGTCACAAGTTACACTGGACTTATCAGTTAAAGAAATTCACATATGCAAAACAGAACACATACAAACATTTCTAGTATCGTATTTAAAATTTTCATCAGTTCTCCACGGAAATGAAAACAATATCCTTTCATCTATATCCACTGTATGAAGGAGTAAACATGTGATGATAGGTAATAAGTATATTTTGTTAATTATGAATAAGCAAATATACATACCATTGACCAGTGGTAATTTCCACAAAGAATGACCATCTCTGTGTTCATGTTCAATTCATGTCTTCATTTTGCTTGTTGGCAGGAGATCTTAGGCTGACCCAGATCCCAGACAGAGAAAGAGTGTCTAGAATTCAACTGCAGCTGTTACCGGAAGATGCGGTAAGATTCAGACTCTACTTCTTGCACTCTTTGATGACCTTTCCATTGCCAATTGATATTGATCTTTTTTGGCCTTGACCTCTTTACTTTTAATTGACAGGATGCAGGGAACCAGGACCCATCATCAGTAGAAAGAAGAGGAGCCTATTCCGCTACCAGGAAGCCTAATAGAGAAGCTATTTTGCATTTCTTCCTTTCTGTCTCTTGTATCTCCTATCCCCTCCCTACTCTATAACATAACTAACCTTCCCCCTCCCCCCCCCCTCCCCCCCCCTTTTCCCCTTTGATGCCCTTTCCTGACCTAACTGTCTTCAGCAGCTAACTTATTTTTCAACTACTTTTCTTTTTGAATCTTTATATTTACATGAATTTTCTGTGATTTGTTGCATTGTTTAGAATGTTTACTAATCTTCTGTCAGTTGTATATTTTCAGGGACGCGGACCAGGGAAGACGCAGGAGATCCAAGACCGAGCAACAGCCGCCAACATTGGCCAAAGCGGTAAGTAAGGAGCTGCTTTTGTTGCGCTTTTGAAACCCAAGATTGAGGGTAAGCTATGAAATGTGTACATCTTGCTCTACTTCTTGCACTCTTTGATGACCTTTCCATTGCCAATTGATTTTGACCTTGTCAGACCTTGACCCCTTTACTTTTAATTGACAGGATGCAGGGAAGCAGGGCGTATCATCAGTAGGAAGAAGAGGAGCCTATTCTGATACCAGGAAGCCTAATGGAGAAGCTATTTTGCATTTCTTCCTTTCAGTCTCTTGTGCCTCCTATCCCCTCCCTGCTCAATAACATAACTAACCTTCCCCCTCCTCCCCCCCCCCTTTCCCCTCTTATGCCTTTTCCTGACCTAACTGTCTTCATCAGCTAACTTATTTTCAACTACTTTTCTTTTTGAATCTTTATATTTACATGAATTTTCTGTGATTTGTTGCATTGTTTAGAATGTTTACTAATCTTCTGTCAGTTGTATATTTTCAGGGACGCGGACCAGGGAAGACGCAGGAGATCCAAGACCGAGCAACAGCCGCCAACATTGGCCAAAGCGGTAAGTAAGGAGCTGCTTTTGTTGCGCTTTTGAAACCCAAGATTGAGGGTAAGCTATGAAATGTGTACATCTTGCTCTACTTCTTGCACTCTTTGATGACCTTTCCATTGCCAATTGATTTTGACCTTGTCAGACTTTGACCCCTTTACTTTTAATTGACAGGATGCAGGGAAGCAGGGCCCATCATCAGTAGGAAGAAGAGGAGCCTATTCCGCTACCAGGAAGCCTAATAGAGAAGCTATTTTGCATTTCTTTTTTTCAGTCTCTTGTGTCTCCTATCCCCTCCCTGCTCAATAACATAACTAACCTTCCCCCTCCTCCCCCCCTTTCCCCTCTTATGCCTTTTCCTGACCTAACTGTCTTCAGCAGCTAACTTATTTTCAACTACTTTTCTTTTTGAATCTTTATATTTACATGAATTTTTTGTGATTTGTTGCATTGTTTAGAATGTTTACTAATCTTCTGTCAGTTGTATATTTTCAGGGACGCGGACCAGGGAAGACGCAGGAGATCCAAGATCGAGCAACAGCCGCCAACATTGGCCAAAGCGGTAAGTAAGGAGCTGCTTTTGTTGCGCTTTTGAAACCCAAGACTGAGGGTAAGCTATGAAATGTGTACATCTTGCTCTACTTCTTGCTCTCTTTGATGACCTTTCCATTGCCAATTGATTTTGACCTTGTCAGACCTTGACCTCTTTACTTTTAATTGACAGGATGCAGGGAAGCAGGGCCCATTATCAGTAGAAAGAAGAGGAGCCTATTCCGCTACCAGGAAGCCTAATAGAGAAGCTATTTTGCATTTCTTCCTTTCAGTTTCTTGTGTCTCCTATCCCCTCCCTGCTCAATAACATAACTAACCTTCCCCCTCCCCCCCCCCCCCTTTTCCCCTTTGATGCCCTTTCCTGACCTAACTGTCTTCAGCAGCTAACTTATTTTTCAACAACTTTTCTTTTTTAATCTTTATATTTACATGAATTTTCTGTGATTTGTTACATTGTTTAGAATTTTTACTAATCTTCTGTCAGTTGTACATTTTCAGGGACGCGGACCAGGGAAGACGCAGGAGATCCAAGACCGAGCAACAGCCGCCAACATTGGCCAAAGCGGTAAGTAAGGAGCTGCTTTTGTTGCGCTTTTGAAACCCAAGATTGAGGGTAAGCTATGAAATGTGTACATCTTGCTCTACTTCTTGCACTCTTTGATGACCTTTCCATTGCCAATTGATTTTGACCTTGTCAGACCTTGACCCCTTTACTTTTAATTGACAGGATGCATGGAAGCAGGGCCCATCATCAGTAGAAAGAAGAGGAGCCTATTCTGCTACCAGGAAGCCTAATAGAGAAGCTATTTTGCATTTCTTCCTTTCTGTCTCTTGTGTCTCCTATCCCTCCCTACTCTATAACATAACTAACCTTCCCCCTTCCCTCCCCTCCCCCCCCCCCCCCCCCTTTTCCCCTTTGATGCCCTTTCCTGACCTAACTGTCTTCAGCAGCTAACTTATTTTTCAACAACTTTTCTTTTTGAATCTTTATATTTACATGAATTTTCTGTGATTTGTTGCATTGTTTAGAATTTTTACTAATCTTCTGTCAGTTGTATATTTTCAGGGACGCGGACCAGGGAAGACGCAGGAGATCCAAGACCGAGCAACAGCCGCCAACATTGGCCAAAGCGGTAAGTAAGGAGCTGCTTTTGTTGCGCTTTTGAAACCCAAGATTGAGGGTAAGCTATGAAATGTGTACATCTTGCTCTACTTCTTGCACTCTTTGATGACCTTTCCATTGCCAATTGATTTTGACCTTGTCAGACCTTGACCTCTTTACTTTTAATTGACAGGATGCAGGGAACCAGGACCCATCATCAGTAGAAAGAAGAGGAGCCTATTCTGCTACCAGGAAGCCTAATAGAGAAGCTATTTTGCATTTCTTCCTTTCTGTCTATTTTATCTCCTATCCCTCCCTACTCTATAACATAACTAACCTTCCCCCTCCCCTCCCCCCCCCTTTTCCCCTTTGATGCCCTTTCCTGACCTAACTGTCTTCAGCAGCTAACTTATTTTTGAACTACTTTTCTTTTTGAATCTTTATATTTACATGAATTTTCTGTGATTTGTTGCATTGTTTAGAATTTTTACTAATCTTCTGTCAGTTGTATATTTTCAGGGACGCGGACCAGGGAAGACGCAGGAGATCCAAGACCGAGCAACAGCCGCCAACATTGGCCAAAGCGGTAAGTAAGGAGCTGCTTTTGTTGCGCTTTTGAAACCCAAGATTGAGGGTAAGCTATGAAATGTGTACATCTTGCTCTACTTCTTGCACTCTTTGATGACCTTTCCATTGCCAATTGATTTTGACCTTGTCAGACCTTGACCTCTTTACTTTTAATTGACAGGATGCATGGAAGCAGGGCCCATCATCAGTAGAAAGAAGAGGAGCCTATTCTGCTACCAGGAAGCCTAATAGAGAAGCTATTTTGCATTTCTTCCTTTCTGTTGCTTGTGTCTCCTATCCCCTCCCTGCTCAATAACATAACTAACCTTCCCCCTCCCCCCCCCCCCCCCTTTTCCCCTTTGATGCCCTTTCCTGACCTAACTGTCTTCAGCAGCTAACTTATTTTTCAACAACTTTTCTTTTTGAATCTTTATATTTACATGAATTTTCTGTGATTTGTTGCATTGTTTAGAATTTTTACTAATCTTCTGTCAGTTGTACATTTTCAGGGACGCGGACCAGGGAAGACGCAGGAGATCCAAGACCGAGCAACAGCCGCCAACATTGGCCAAAGCGGTAAGTAAGGAGCTGCTTTTGTTGCGCTTTTGAAACCCAAGATTGAGGGTAAGCTATGAAATGTGTACATCTTGCTCTACTTCTTGCACTCTTTGATGACCTTTCCATTGCCAATTGATTTTGACCTTGTCAGACCTTGACCCCTTTACTTTTAATTGACAGGATGCATGGAAGCAGGGCCCATCATCAGTAGAAAGAAGAGGAGCCTATTCTGCTACCAGGAAGCCTAATAGAGAAGCTATTTTGCATTTCTTCCTTTCTGTCTCTTGTGTCTCCTATCCCTCCCTACTCTATAACATAACTAACCTTCCCCCTTCCCTCCCCTCCCCCCCCCCCCCCCTTTTCCCCTTTGATGCCCTTTCCTGACCTAACTGTCTTCAGCAGCTAACTTATTTTTCAACAACTTTTCTTTTTGAATCTTTATATTTACATGAATTTTCTGTGATTTGTTGCATTGTTTAGAGTTTTTACTAATCTTCTGTCAGTTGTATATTTTCAGGGACGCGGACCAGGGAAGACGCAGGAGATCCAAGACCGAGCAACAGCCGCCAACATTGGCCAAAGCGGTAAGTAAGGAGCTGCTTTTGTTGCGCTTTTGAAACCCAAGATTGAGGGTAAGCTATGAAATGTGTACATCTTGCTCTACTTCTTGCACTCTTTGATGACCTTTCCATTGCCAATTGATTTTGACCTTGTCAGACCTTGACCTCTACTTTTAATTGACAGGATGCAGGGATCCAGGACCCATCATCAGTAGAAAGAAGAGGAGCCTATTCCGCTACCAGGAAGCCTAATAGAGAAGCTATTTTGCACTTCTTCCTTTCTCTCTCTTGTGTCTCCTATCCCCTCCCTACTCTATAACATAACTAACCTTCCCCCCTTTTCCCCTTTGATGCCCTTTCCTGAACTAACTGTCTTCAGCAGCTAACTTATTTTTCAACTATTTTTCTTTTTGAATCTTTATATTTACATGAATTTTCTGTGATTTGTTGCATTGTTTAGAATTTTTACTAATCTTCTGTCAGTTGTATATTTTCAGGGACGCGGACCAGGGAAGACGCAGGAGATCCAAGACCGAGCAACAGCCGCCAACATTGGCCAAAGCGGTAAGTAAGGAGCTGCTTTTGTTGCGCTTTTGAAACCCAAGATTGAGGGTAAGCTATGAAATGTGTACATCTTGCTCTACTTCTTGCACTCTTTGATGACCTTTCCATTGCCAATTGATTTTGACCTTGTCAGACCTTGACCTCTACTTTTAATTGACAGGATGCAGGGATCCAGGGCCCATCATCAGTAGAAAGAAGAGGAGCCTATTCCGCTACCAGGAAGCCTAATAGAGAAGCTATTTTGCACTTCTTCCTTTCTCTCTCTTGTGTCTCCTATCCCCTCCCTACTCTATAACATAACTAACCTTCCCCCTTCCCTCCCCTCCCCCCCCCCTTTTCCCCTTTGATGCCCTTTCCTGACCTAACTGTCTTCAGCAGCTTACTTATTTTTCAACAACTTTTCTTTTTGAATCTTTATATTTACATGAATTTTCTGTGATTTGTTGCATTGTTTAGAGTTTTTACTAATCTTCTGTCAGTTGTATATTTTCAGGGACGCGGACCAGGGAAGACGCAGGAGATCCAAGACCGAGCAACAGCCGCCAACATTGGCCAAAGCGGTAAGTAAGGAGCTGCTTTTGTTGCGCTTTTGAAACCCAAGATTGAGGGTAAGCTATGAAATGTGTACATCTTGCTCTACTTCTTGCACTCTTTGATGACCTTTCCATTGCCAATTGATTTTGACCTTGTCAGACCTTGACCTCTTTACTTTTAATTGACAGGATGCAGGGATCCAGGACCCATCATCAGTAGAAAGAAGAGGAGCCTATTCCGCTACCAGGAAGCCTAATAGAGAAGCTATTTTGCATTTCTTCCTTTCTGTCTCTTGTGTCTCCTATCCCCTCCCTACTCTATGACATAACTAACCTTCCCCCTCCCCTCCCCCCCCCTTTTCCCCTTTGATGCCCTTTCCTGACCTAACTGTCTTCAGCAGCTTACTTATTTTTCAACAACTTTTCTTTTTGAATCTTTATATTTACATGAATTTTCTGTGATTTGTTGCATTGTTTAGAATTTTTACTAATCTTCTGTCAGTTGTGTATTTTCAGGGACGCAGACAAGGGAAGACGCAGGAGATCCAAGACCGAGCAACGGCCGCCAACATTGGCCAAAGCGGTAAGTAAGGAGCTGCTTTTGTTGCGCTTTTGAAACCCAAGATTGAGGGTAAGCTATGAAATGTGTACATCTTGCTCTACTTCTTGCACTCTTTGATGACCTTTCCATTGCCAATTGATTTTGACCTTGTCAGACCTTGACCTCTACTTTTAATTGACAGGATGCAGGGATCCAGGGCCCATCATCAGTAGAAAGAAGAGGAGCCTATTCCGCTACCAGGAAGCCTAATAGAGAAGCTATTTTGCATTTCTTCCTTTCTGTCTCTTTTATCTCCTATCCCCTCCCTGCTCTATAACATAACTAACCTTCCCCCCTTTTCCCCTTTGATGCCCTTTCCTGACCTAACTGTCTTCAGCAGCTAACTTATTTTTCAACTACTTTTCTTTTTGAATCTTTATACCGGTATTTACATGAATTTTCTGTGATTTGTTGCATTGTTTAGAATTTTTACTAATCTTCTGTCAGTTGTGTATTTTCAGGGACGCAGACCAGGGAAGACGCAGGAGATCCAAGACCGAGCAACAGCCGCCAACATTGGCCAAAGCGGTAAGTAAGGAGCTGCTTTTGTTGCGCTTTTGAAACCCAAGATTGAGGGTAAGCTATGAAATGTGTACATCTTGCTCTACTTCTTGCACTCTTTGATGACCTTTCCATTGCCAATTGATTTTGACCTTGTCAGACCTTGACCTCTACTTTTAATTGACAGGATGCAGGGATCCAGGGCCCATCATCAGTAAAAAGAAGAGGAGCCTATTCCGCTACCAGGAAGCCTAATAGAGAAGCTATTCTGCATTTCTTCCTTTCTGTCTCTTGTGCCTCCTATCCCCTCCCTACTTTTTATCATAACTAACCTTCCCCCTCCCCTCCCCCCCCTTTCCCCTTTGATGCCCTTTCCTGACCTAACTGTCTTCAGCAGCGAACTTATTTTTCAACAACTTTTCTTTTTGAATCTTTATATTTACATGAATTTTCTGTGATTTGTTGCATTGTTTAGAATTTTTACTAATCTTCTGTCAGTTGTATATTTCAGGGACGCGGACCAGGGAAGACGCAGGAGATCCAAGACCGAGCAACAGCCGCCAACATTGGCCAAAGCGGTAAGTAAGGAGCTGCTTTTGTTGCGCTTTTGAAACCCAAGATTGAGGGTAAGCTATGAAATGTGTACATCTTGCTCTACTTCTTGCACTCTTTGATGACCTTTCCATTGCCAATTGATTTTGACCTTGTCAGACCTTGACCTCTTTACTTTTAATTGACAGGATGCAGGGAACCAGGACCCATCATCTGTAGAAAGAAGAGGAGCCTATTCCGCTACCAGGAAGCCTAATAGAGAAGCTATTTTGCATTTCTTCCTTTCTGTCTCTTGTGTCTCCTATCCCCTCCCTACTCTATGACATAACTAACCTTCCCCCTCCCCTCCCCCCCCCTTTTCCCCTTTGATGCCCTTTCCTGACCTAACTGTCTTCAGCAGCTAACTTATTTTTCAACAACTTTTCTTTTTGAATCTTTATATTTACATGAATTTTCTGTGATTTGTTGCATTGTTTAGAATTTTTACTAATCTTCTGTCAGTTGTGTATTTTCAGGGACGCAGACAAGGGAAGACGCAGGAGATCCAAGACCGAGCAACGGCCGCCAACATTGGCCAAAGCGGTAAGTAAGGAGCTGCTTTTGTTGCGCTTTTGAAACCCAAGATTGAGGGTAAGCTATGAAATGTGTACATCTTGCTCTACTTCTTGCACTCTTTGATGACCTTTCCATTGCCAATTGATTTTGACCTTGTCAGACCTTGACCTCTACTTTTAATTGACAGGATGCAGGGATCCAGGGCCCATCATCAGTAGAAAGAAGAGGAGCCTATTCCGCTACCAGGAAGCCTAATAGAGAAGCTATTTTGCATTTCTTCCTTTCTGTCTCTTTTATCTCCTATCCCCTCCCTGCTCTATAACATAACTAACCTTCCCCCCTTTTCCCCTTTGATGCCCTTTCCTGACCTAACTGTCTTCAGCAGCTAACTTATTTTTCAACTACTTTTCTTTTTGAATCTTTATACCGGTATTTACATGAATTTTCTGTGATTTGTTGCATTGTTTAGAATTTTTACTAATCTTCTGTCAGTTGTGTATTTTCAGGGACGCAGACCAGGGAAGACGCAGGAGATCCAAGACCGAGCAACAGCCGCCAACATTGGCCAAAGCGGTAAGTAAGGAGCTGCTTTTGTTGCGCTTTTGAAACCCAAGATTGAGGGTAAGCTATGAAATGTGTACATCTTGCTCTACTTCTTGCACTCTTTGATGACCTTTCCATTGCCAATTGATTTTGACCTTGTCAGACCTTGACCTCTACTTTTAATTGACAGGATGCAGGGATCCAGGGCCCATCATCAGTAAAAAGAAGAGGAGCCTATTCCGCTACCAGGAAGCCTAATAGAGAAGCTATTCTGCATTTCTTCCTTTCTGTCTCTTGTGCCTCCTATCCCCTCCCTACTTTTTATCATAACTAACCTTCCCCCTCCCCTCCCCCCCCTTTCCCCTTTGATGCCCTTTCCTGACCTAACTGTCTTCAGCAGCGAACTTATTTTTCAACAACTTTTCTTTTTGAATCTTTATATTTACATGAATTTTCTGTGATTTGTTGCATTGTTTAGAATTTTTACTAATCTTCTGTCAGTTGTATATTTTGAGGGACGCAGACCAGGGAAGACGCAGGAGATCCAAGACCGAGCAACAGCCGCCAACATAGGCCAAAGCGGTAAGTAAGGAGCTGCTTTTGTTGCGCTTTTGAAACCCAAGATTGAGGGTAAGCTATGAAATGTGTACATCTTGCTCTACTTCTTGCACTCTTTGATGACCTTACCATTGCCAATTGATTTTGACCTTGTCAGACCTTGACCTCTTTACTTTTAATTGACAGGATGCAGGGAAGCAGGGCCCATCATCAGTAGAAAGAAGAGGAGCCTATTCCCCTACCAGGAAGCCTAATAGAAAAGCTATTTTGCATTTCTTCCTTTCTGTCCCTTGTGTCTCCTATCCCCTCCCTACTCTATAACATAACTAACCTTCCCCCTCCCCTCCCCCCCCCCCCCCCCTTTCCCCTTTTGATGCCCTTTCCTGACCTAACTGTCTTCAGCAGCTAACTTATTTTTCAACTACTTTTCTTTTTGAATCTTTATATTTACATGAATTTTCTGTGATTTGTTGCATTGTTTAGAATTTTTACTAATCTTCTGTCAGTTGTATATTTTCAGGGACGCGGACCAGGGAAGACGCAGGAGATCCAAGACCGAGCAACAGCAGCCAACATTGGCCAAAGCGGTAAGTAAGGAGCTGCTTTTGTTGCGCTTTTGAAACCCAAGATTGAGGGTAAGCTATGAAATGTGTACATCTTGCTCTCGTCTGTTGACTGTGGTTACTCTGTCTTGAGGAAGCCTTACTTTTGCTTTGACCTGTAGACATCTTTGTTAACAGGTACAGGGTTAGGCTGGTGTGGTTCTGCAGAAGGAGCAGTCGGTAACCTGCCAGCTGGAGTTCAGCGATGGACTGTGGCCAATCCAAGACGCCAGGGTAAGACGCATTGTGCACCTCCTGCAATCTCCTCTGCACTTTTTCTGTGTCTGGGTTCAAGAAATCTTTTGCAAGTTACTGAGCATTTGACTGTTTCTGACAACAGGTGGAAGCTTAGGCTGTGCTGGATCTAGAGGTGAAGAGGAAAGCATCAGACAGAAGAAGCGTCCACTGCAGCCAACCCCCGAAGTGAGAGTAAGATTGAAACTTGACTTTCTCTTTGCACGTGCACTTTGTTTGCACTTGTATGACTCCTTTTCACTTAGTATGAAGTGTATGTGTTACCTTGATGTCTTGGTTTTGCTTTGTTGACAGAGGAGGAGATTAAGGCTGAGCAGAATCCCACAGTAAGAGAGAGTGTCTTCAATGCAACTGCAGACTTCACCAGAAGATGCGGTAAGATTCAGACTCTACTTCTTGACCGTTTCATAACCATTTTCCAATTGATGTTGACCTTGTCAGGCCTTAACCTGTTTACTTCCAATTCAGATGATGCAAGTAATCATCGCCAATTTCACTTTTTTAGGATTGCAACCTGTATGATCACTTGTCTTTCTGTCCTTTAAAAAGCAATTAAAGCAGCTAGGGATCACTTTGGGATATGCCTTTGCACACCACTTGTAAATGAGGCATTGTTTAAATTGGGTTGGGGGTCAGTCTGAACATGTTTTAATCTTATGCCAGTATCACATGTATTAGTGTGGGCCCCTAATTTTATTCATTTTGACTAATTGGAACATAAATGAATTCCACCATAACCAATTGGTATCAAAATTTTATTTTCCTCCATAGCATATGGTTGAATGCGACTTCAGTTACTTGGAATACATGTACTCTGTGAAGAACACCTGTATACTGCTTGTATAATCGTTGTGGCTTGATTATGTGAATTTCACTCGAGTAGATGATCGAAAGGGTTAGTTATGTACATGTACATGACACCGGTGACTTCAGTATCTTGACTTCTAACAATTTATTACATATATCAGTAATTTACTCAATTTTCTTGACATTGCCAACTTAATTTGGGGTGCAAATACATGGTTGTTGAAACTAACCAAACAATATGATAATGATATTTTTATACCCCCCGCAAACGAAGTTTAGGGGGATATATTGGAATCACCATGTCCGTCTGTCTGTCCGTCTGTCTGTCCGTCTGTCTGTAGACAAGATTTTGTCCAGGCCGTTTCTTGGAAACTATTGCAAGGATTTGTCTGAAAATTTGTACACTTATTATTCACCATATGAAGGTGTGCACCTGGTTTTTTCATCATGATTGGATAATTTTTCTGCATTTTACAGGTCTTTTTTTCATTTTTATTGTGTGGTTTTGTCCGGACCTGTTCTCAGAGGCTATTGCATAGATTTGTATGAAAATTTGTGCACTCATTATTTACCATATGAAGATGTACACCTGGTATTTTCAACATTATTTGATAATTTTTCTGCATTTTACAGATGTTTTTTTTTTCATTTTTATTGAAAAAGTCATTATGGGTTTATAAATGTCTTAGGTTTGAGACATAGAATCTAGAACATCTGAAGTGTACAAAAATGTGAACTACAGCTTAAAGCTACTCATTAAAACTGAAAAAAACATCACCAGGTATTAAAAACAGTTTTTACATTACACAGCAGATAGTGTAAATCCATTTGTCCCTTGGGAGTAATGAGTGGACATGCATCCAGTTAAAGATTAATTAATGAGTTCAGTGTGGGAAGCTGTTAAGGCATCTCTGATCAAGCAGGTCTTATCTATATCTCCTGGGAATTGGGCAGAAAGAAATAAAGATCTCTGTTGTCTAAGTCTCTTAATTGTAATTTATGTCTGTCAAAATACATAGTTACTGGAACCAGCCTTTTATTTTTAAAATGAGTTTGATATAAAGGTATTAAGATCAATTTGATTTTGTATAATTAATTATCATGATATTTTTTTTTCAACAATCAATTTGCAGAGTGTCATGTCTCACAAAGATGACAGATAGTTGCAAACTATTTCTTCAATGTAATAAAAAAACACTGTAATTATTAGTATTGATGTCTTATTAGGCTGCACCTTAATTTCATTCATGAAAAAAAATATAATGAGTAATTAAATTTTCACTCTAAATGTTAAAGCAAATTGTGAACACCTCTCACATCTAGAGAACATTAGTGATTTGGTACCTTCTCTGAAAAACCCAGCGGGGGGTATTTGTCCCTTTCGGACAGTTCTAGTTTAAACAAACTTGATATGTGAGTTGTGAAAGGGGAATGTTTTTGGTAGGTTTAGGTATTTACAAATGCTGACTAAATTTGTAAATATTTCTTTTAATTTTTTTTTTTCTAACCTACTTCAATTTAAGAATTGAATAGAAACTGAGTGGGATTAAATGTGACATGATGCAATAAAAATCTTTTTATATGCAAAGTGTGTATATTAACTATCATTTGATTTCTTTTCTAAATCATTTTATTGACATGTCCTGAAGATTTTAAGAATGTGCTATAGATTTTAATATTATTTGACATTTTGCAAAACATACTTTTCAGTTGATTAAATTATGCTCTTTTGCCGACTCTAGAAAGAGTTGAAAATTGACTAAATGCTATTCTGTTCATCAAATAGTTGTCAGGAGTATTTAATTTTTAGCTCTACTGGTCAGGGACCAGAAGAGCTTATGCGATAGTAAGATGTCCGTCGTCCGTCCATCTGTCTAGCTGTCTGTCTGTCTGTCTGTCCGTCTGTCTGTAAACAATTTTTCAAAACACTACTCCTCCTACAGTTTTGGTATGATTTCAATATAACTTGGTACACAAGTAGACTATACTAAGATACATTATTCTGTGTATTGGTTTTTGTTTTCAATGAACGGTGTTGCCATGGTTACTAAAAATAGAAATTTCTGTGAAAAACATTCAAAATGCTACTCCTCCTACAGTTTTGATCTGATTTCAGTATAACTTGGTACACAAGTAGACTATACTAAGATACATAATTCTGTTTATCGGTTTTGGATTTCAATGAACGGTGTTGCCAGGTTACTAGAAATAGAAATTTCTGTGAAAAACATTCAAAACGCTACTCCTCCTACAGTTTTGATCTGATTTCAATATAACTTGGCACACAAGTAGACTATAATAAGATACATAATTCTGTGTATCCGTTTTTCAATGAACGATGTTGCCATGGTTACTAAAAATAGAAATTTCTGTGAAAAACATTCAAAACGCTACTCCTCCTACAGTTTTGATCTGATTTCAATATAACTTGGCACACAAGTAGACTATAATAAGATACATAATTCTTTTTATCAGTTTTTGATTTCAGTGAATGGTGTTGCCATGGTTACTAAAAATGAGATTTCTGGGAAATACTTTCAAAACGCTATTCCTCCAACAGTTTGGTTCGATTTCAGTATAACCTGGCACACAAGTAGACTTCACTAAGATACATAATTCTGTGTATCAGTTTTTGATTTCAATGAACATTGTTGCCATGGTTACTATAAATAGAGATTTCTTGGAAATACTTTCAAAATGCTACTCCTCCTACAGTTTTGATCTGAGACTAAGATACATAATTCTTATATTGGTGTTTGATTTTGATGAACGATGTTGCCATGGTTACTGAAAATAGAAATTTTTGTGAAATACTTCCAAAATGCTACTCCTCCTACAGTTTTGGTCTGATTTTAGTTTAACTTGGCACAAATGTAGACAAAAATAAGATGCATAATTCTCTTTATCAGTTTTGGATTTCAATGAACAGTGTTGCCATGGTTACTAAAAATAGAAATTTCTTGAAATACTTTCAAAATGCTACTCCTCCTTCACTTTTGATTTCAGTATAACTTGGCATACATGTACAGTACAGGCAACGCGGATCCCGTATTAGACCGCGTCCCCTCGGCGGTGTGTTAATCTTTTCCGCGTTACACCGTCGCGGGTTTTGATCGCGGTACTACCTGCGACCGTGTTTACACCGCGGCGGGGCCAGCTACCGTTTTTCTTCAACTTAGAGTTGTTACCTGTAAAGTGTTTTCGATTATTAATGGCCTACATTATAGCATGAATACTATTAAATGAATTTTTGATTTAATTTTAAGTAATAATAAATTGTATAATAATTATTTATTTCCTATGTTTTTTATTAATAGTCACTCAAAATTAGTTATTTCTCCAATTTAAAAAAAAAAGCATATATAGCTAGTGCGTGCAATAAAATTGTATGAAATATTGTCAGCTCATTTACCGTATATATTTTATTTAAAATCAATCATTCCTACATAAATTATTTTGAAATTGCTAAATAATCCACGTTATAACGGTAGCATTAAATTTTTTTTTTATGTCATCGTTTCCTAATTAATGCATTAAAATGCGGGGTCCACGATTAGCCCGTGCAGTTGCGTTCTCAGTTACATGTAGCTAATGCGTTTATTTTTCTGTGAGATTTGAGCCTTTGGTTTCTTTAAAAAAATGCCTTTGTATATATATATATATATATATATATATATATATATATATATATATATATATATATATATATATATATATATATATATCGGATATTATTAGAATGAAAAACGATGATAGAGATGTTAACAGTATTAAACACGTGTACATTTAGGAATATATGTTGCACCATTAACTGCTAATAATATGCGCTAAACATGTAAGACTGTAAATTAAAGTTGTATCAACATTTAATTTTTTTTTTATTATTGTTGTTTATAAAATCATAACATCCTATCTATTCAGGATAATTTCCTAGCTAGTTTTTCCATTTTCTTTCTTTTTGAAATTAATATGATCATGCTCATCAGTATTTTCATTTACAAGCATCGTCAAATCGGAAAGAGCCTCTTTTATCAGCTGACTTGGGGCCCTAAAATAATTTGAACATACAACACACAAGAAAAAAATTATTATTTTCAGAGACAAAATGTATCATAGCGATAGGTTACGAGTTTTCAGGTGTCTGTGTAACTGGCCAAAACCCCAACGAGATACCTGTAATACCTTCAGATTGCGTAATCTTATATCGTGAAGCAATATTGGCGATCTAATAAATGTCTTGGAAGCAGTTAGTTTAGTAAAATAGTGTCTGTGGCTGTCACTATTTCGGTGTTTTTCAGAAACTCGATCGCAGAATTAGTCAAAGTCCACAACTGGACAATAAACTGATAAATCGGCTACAGTATATTATCTGTTCACAAAAACGATATATTGAAACTGAAAAAAAAAAAAATCCAGAAGCAATTCATTTCATTGAAATTCTATCATGAATATTTTGTTTTAATCGATGGACTCGATAAATCAATTTAACTGACTGAAGGAAAAACGATGCACGTGCCGTAACATTCTGTACGGTTTTTTTTTAAATTTACATTCCACTTGCATAATACATGCACATGTACTTATATACATGTATTAAACAGAAACATAAATACCAAGCCCGTCGGCATTTAAAAAAATAGTAATAAAACATAATTTGATTTGATTTATTTTTTATTTCATTTAAACTCTATTAATTTGTTTTAAAAGTTTGATTGATCTTTTTCCTTTTAATATACACTCAGGGTAAAAAAAAAAAAAGCAAGTATATATTGACTCGCGTAACTTTTATGGTTGTAATTTCATTTGAAAATGAAGAAATAATGAAACATTGAAGGGACTCGTGTGTTGTATGGCTAGATAACGCCTTGCACATGCAGAGAAATTTACCCCAGGTACTCTAGGACAGGTGTGAAACCCCTACGGCATGCTGTTTCCTGCTCTTGCTCTGCTAATCCCTATACGCAGGAAATGATCGCGACTAATACTCAATACACAAAGAAACAGAATATGTTCAAGTAAACTTGGCATTTGATTTTTTTTCTTGAGTATTATTGAGAATAATAAGTTTCAGTGATATAACCCCCCCCCCCCCCCCTCCGTTTTAATTGTTTTGTGAAGTTCATCACCATGCACATACCATCTTCTGTAATTGGAGAAATGATTAAATTAAAAACAAACCACTGTTTACAAAAGAAGTAAATATCGAGGGGAAAAAATTGTTATATTTTATTGATATCTTTTATAATGTTCACACGCCCACTCACTGCAAACTCTCACCATCGAATAGTACAGCTTTCCGGTCATTCGACAATTTCAGGGAAATACTTGCACATTAATACAGTAAAGTGAAATTATTTAAATAAATTATAGTGTTCTAAATTTGGTAAAAATACAAAAAACATAAACAGTATATAGATGTATTTTTTTTCTCATAGGAATGCTGAAAACTGCTAATCGGAACTCGCACTGACTATTGTTTAGCACGTGTAATGTAACATTGCAGTTCGCATATAATTTGAAAGGAGAAGTTATCAAAACTTATATTTCCGACATTAAAATTTGTCACGTTAAACTCTCAAATGACACAGCTTATAGTTTTCTTGATACTATTTAAAACAAAAGATGTCGCTTTAGTATTGATATATAACTTAACAAAAATAAATAATAATAAATAAAATAAAAAAAAAAAACGATTAAATATAATCTGCTTTACAATTTTTTTTGTTCATTATTTTTACCTAACTGTTGCAAAATAAAGAAAATACTTTCATAAATATACATACACTGCGGGGTTTTAATTTTTTTTTTTTTTTTTAAAAGAGGGAATTTCGCAAAATTCCTGTTCGGGGAGATAACTCCCGTTTGTTTACGATACTAGTTGATCGATGATTTAACCGCGGCGGGGACAGGTAGGTGATGAATTTCCCGCGGAGGGAACGCGGTTTACCTGTCTCACCTGGCAAAATCCTGCGTTGTGTTTATACCGCGACGGGGCGCGGGAAATACGGGATCCGCGTTGCCTGTACTGTAGACTACACTGAGATACATAATTGTCATTATTGTTTTTTGATTTTGTTGAATGATGTTGCCATAGTTACTTAAATCGAAATTTCTGTAAAATTATTTTAAAAGGTTACTCCTCCTACAGTTTTAGTCTGATTGCAATAAATCTTTCCACAAAAAGAGACTATACCAATTAAGGATCATTATTCTATTTATTGCTGTTGCAAAGTTTCAAGTCCAAGTGCTATTTTTATCTTCCTTTATAAGTACAACCAGTAGAGCTACAGTCTCGTTGGAGACTTCTGGTTTTTCTTCGATGACAATTTTATTACTGTGTAGAATGTCATTGAAAGGGAAAATTGAAGACTTCCATTTTGCACTTTAACTTTGAAAACCAGATATTGACTTTTCTGAAATAGCAATAAAAACTCTAAGATACTGAGCAATTGAAATTCTCCACAAAATTGAAAAAAATTGATTATCTCTGGGGGACTTTGCCCCCCTTGACCCTCCTCCTCAGGTTGTTGCCCCTGGGCCCCAATGGGGGCCTAATGCTGCTTCCATACCTTGGTGTATGACCTATGGATTTTAATGACGATGGGCCATATGGCCATCAACATTAAAATCTAGAGTGATCCCTGAAAGGGCAGTACTCCATTCCCTGGCCTAAATGAGAGATCAAAGTGCATGTCTTACACTCTTTCCACTTCCATAATTTTTTCTCATTTTATAAGCCTGAGCACTTCTTTGACATTCTTTTATAACAGGTCAGGATTAGTTTGATTTGGATTCCAATGAAGAGCAGATTATCACACACTACAAACTGTGAAAAGAGTTTGGACATTAACTGTGGTGAAGCCAAGACTTGATGGTAAGATCTGTACATGTACATCTTGCGCTTCATCAAATTTTATTGCTCTCTCTCTCTCTCAAAGAAGTTCTACCCTTTCTTTGACCTCTAGAATTCTTTATTAAGCACAGGTTCAGGCTGGTCTCAATGTCCAGAAGATCATACCATCACCTGCAATTGAAAGTTCACAGATGAATTTCACCAATGTAAGTCATGATGGTATGACAAAGTACTGTATAGGGGGAAAATAACTCACGGTGTTAATATTCGCTATATTCATGGTGTTAATAAATCCGTGAATTCAAGAAAGAGTGAATAAGTTTTCAATAACCTCCATGCTATATTTGGATATTTAAGAATAGACTACGATACGTGTAGTACATGGTCATTTCAGTAATTACGAGTCGCACTTGTCATTCAATAATTTTAATTATCACGCTTTACTTTAATTTAGATCATCAGATAATAACCTGTATTTGTTAAAAAGCTGTTTTAATAGCTAATGTTACATGTTTCATCAATCAAAACACCTGGGTCATGGGTTTTGATTACCCGTTCGTAACTATGTTACCACGTGTATTTGTTACCTACACTATCATACGAGGGGTTATCAAAAAGTTCATGGACTAGCATCATAAAATTAAAACCGCTTGAGATATATCAATGAATTTTTAAATATTAAATAAGTATCTTTTTTTCTATCTGTAACATGAAATACAAATTATAAGTTTTATTTTTTAGTGAATCGTTAATGTTTTTATAAGCAATGGTATGTCCATGTGGCGCAAACTCGAACGTTACGTATTTTCTACCTGCGTATAACTGAGAAAAACTCTTCTAATATGAGCATTTGTCATCCGAAAATCCTATTAATTCACTCATGCAATATGACACAATTTTTCCGTAAAAGTTGAAATTTTTACCTCATTCTGTATATTCTATGACATTTTATCTTAATTTTTATATCGAATGTCCAAATAATAAACGGGTTAAAAATAACGTCGAAAGGAGGTAGGGTGTCATTTGAAAACATTCTATAAAGTTTCAGCCCCTGGGTACCTGGAATAGACCTAGAAAATGTTTAAGCAGGCTACAGAGAAATAAAATACACCCAGAGTACTTGTTTTTAAATACCAAAACTAATTCAGCAAGAAAAGAGACACAGGGTTAATGTCGATTTGTAGTCAGGGTCTCCAATGTCAGTCACGTTGAAAAGTGACGTTGATCATTGGTTCACATTGAACTCCGACAAGAAAATTATGCTGGCAAAATCAAGCGAGGATCTCTATCTATGTATAGATTTAATATTTACAATATTAATGCATTGAAATCAGGTGTTCATGACATTGTAAAGTCATCTAAACAAGACGGTTTTAAATCTTTACTTTACTCCTGAGAATCTCATCAAGATAAGTGTATTGAGGCAGAGAGAGCGGGCATTGAGAAATAATGACGTTGTCGGATGTCATGAACCTAAACGGCGACAATGCCGGGTGATCATATAATGCCCCTCTTATTTAATGATAATTTGGCAAATTATCAACATATCAAGCTGAAATTTTCAACACTTCTTAATCTTTTGTTGTTTTACGTTCCTTATAAATTTTGTAATCAACGACTACATAGTATTAATTTTATCGCATCAGTCCACAAACTTTTTGATAACCCCTCGTACGTATTAGTTTTTATCGACATTTTAGTTTTAAAAAATCATTCAAATAATATCAAACTTGCTGAAGATGTTGAAGGATATTATTTCGTCGACCTACATTAACAATTTCTTACCCTCCAGCAGCTGTCCAGTGGTTTTTCACCACGATGTATTATCCCTTCAGAAAGAAGATCTTGGGGTGTCGTAATAGCATATAGGAAAGTCACTCGACGTTTATAGTCAAGGACTTTTAATAACTAATTAATTATTAAATCTAACTATTTTATATAAACGTACCTTGTGAAGTGAATACATAACGCTGATTATGTCGTTCTAGCTATGCTATGGATTAAACGGATATAGACAAGGGAGGTAACTTTATTATATACATGTACCGATTCCGCGAATTCAACAAACCGCGATCGTGTCAGAGGAGAGAAAAACGTGAAAATTACAACCCGTGAAATTAATCCCCTATACAGTAAGCACATCTTGCACTCTGTTGAATCATATTACTGTTTGTGCTGAGGAAGCCTTAGCAATTTATTGACTGCTTGACTTTCTTTGTCAACAGGTGGAGGATTAGTCTCTTATCAATATTGAGGGAAAGATGGGATTGTCATGCAGAAGAAGAGTCCACCATGGAGAGATCCACTCCAACCACCTCATAGAGTAACAGTAAGATATACAACCTGTACACATACATCTTGCACCCTATCCACTTTTGTGACTCTCACTATGTCCAGGAAGTCCATATTTTCCTATGATCTCTAAAGATTCTTTGTTTACAGGTACAAGGTAAAGAAAAAGCAAACCATGACCTGTTAGGAATTCTGAGATAGGCTGTGGCTAATCCAAGACCTGATAATAGCACACAATGAGCACATCTTGCTCTCTGTCAACTTTTGATTAGAATGGAGGATTGAACTGTAGGCAATTTCTGAAGTGACTGTATGATACAATCTTTATTTGCTCTTTGCTCTCTGTGAAGTTTTATTACTCTGCCTTACTTGAATATCTTTGACTCTTGATTTTCTTCATTAGACGGAGGAGGGTTAGGCAGACCTGGATCCCATGGAGAAGAGGATTTTGCCTCTTGCAGCCATTTTTGGAAGATGCGGTAATAAGATTTGATTATTCCTTCCTATATAATTTCCTTAAACTTCTTGTCAATTGAAGTTCTTTGGATCAGAGTTTGACTTGTTGACTTTCAATTGAAAGGACACTGAGCAGCAGGACCCATGAAGAGGAGGACCAAATTAGACCAACAGGTGAAGACGAGTCCATTGCCCAGCTATGTCCAGCAGCTAACATTGGCCAAAGTGGTAAGTATTGTACTGCATTTTTTGCACTTCATCAAAGCAGTTAGGTACTTGTTGACCTCCTGATTTTCTGTATCAACAGGATTAGCTTTGATCCCTCTGTGGGGTATGACTAATATGACTCCATTTTTTGTCAACAGGAGTACAGAGAGCAGGGATGGGCTACAGCCAACCATTGCAGAAATGGTAAGATTCATAACTTTTTTTACTTCTATGACTCATTTTTAAGAAAGATTGCAACTTTTTAAAAATGTCTTTCTTTCTTATAAAAGCAGGATAAGGAATTCCTGTATTTCAGGGTGAATGGGAGACCATCACCTTCAAGGAAGTGAATCGAGAGAGGTTCAACTGCATCCAGTTTGTGAACTAATGGTAAGCTGGACTCTCTCAAAATCTGCAATCATCTGAAATTTATTATTCTTTATATTTTAATAAAATAAAAGCATTCTTTGCATTATTGACAGACATTAAAACTGGCTTCAATTCCAAAGTGAAGATGAGACCATCGTCAGCAAGTAAGAGAAGGAGAGTATTTACCAGCCAAGCCAATAATTGATGGTAAAAAAACATGTTCTCAATCTTGCACTCTGCCACCCCACTTCCACCCCTATCTCTTTGTTGATTGATGCCTTTACCTTATATTTTGGGGTGGGGGAGGGGTCTTGTTGTCATTTCTAAATGTATGCAATATTTCTTTTTTTTCAAATTTTATAGACGGAATATAACTTTTTGAACATGTGCATATGATTCAATCTGTGTTTCTAGTGACTGATTGGTGGTTGGTTCTTGACTCTTAACCACTGATAATTTTGGAAAGGTCAAGTCATAGGATTTGGAAATATCTAAGTCTTGGGTTGGGCATAACTAAGAAGCAAAGAAAAATTGAAAGAAAGCTTGCTCAGAACCAGAGAATTTTTCACAAATCTGTTATGGCCATTTGGTTTCTTTAACAAAGAAAACCAGAAATAAAACTTGCATGGAAACTTCCTTATATAGTTACATGGTGAAGATTCAAGGCCCTTAGGACTGGGAGTGGTCAAATAGGGAACAAAAATCTTGCAAAATCTCCACAGCTTCAAGACTACACTTAGTATCTTGTGTATAATATATAGATTCAAGTTTGTTTATACCTTGGTTCCTGGTATGAAGATGAGGCTGGATAGGCCCTCTAAAGTTGTACATAAAATGTATAAGAAAAAATCTAAAGAAAAAAAATCTTCCCAAGTACACCAAGAGAAAGAATTGTAAAATGTATATGCAAGCCTATTTATATAGCTTAGAATCTTTAGAGTGATAAATAGGAAATACATTCTTTTTATACTCTTCTTTTCAAGAGGTAAAATGTTACATACAAATTGTCCATTATTTGCAATTTATTCATGCGGTAGAAGATCAAGTTTATTTACGTCATGGCCACCACAACAGGAATGGGGTCCATTATTTTCTCCCAAGATCATGAGGGGAAAAAAACTTCTCTAACAAGATATTGTCAAATTCAAATGCAGTCAGTACTGTCTACTTCATAATCAATTCAGAGAGAGGGAGGTTGTGAAAATCTGTATATTTTCTTATAAAGGATTTCTTTTGAAATCTTCTCAAAAAAGTATATGACTTCAAATTGTACAAATAATTACAGAAATTTCCTTATGTAATGTAAATTCGACATTGTATAAATCATTGCCATTTGGAGCAAAAAAAAAAAAGATATTGGTTAGAAATATACAGATTTGTTAAAAAGTACATTAAAAAGAACACATATGGTGGCTCAGAAACTGGTGACTTTGAAGGCCTATGGGCTTCTTGTTTCAATGTCAAAATCTAATTGTTGGTTGTTTCTATTTCGTTTAAACTCTGTGTAGCTTACCTTATTTCATAGTTATATCAGATCCTATTCAATACTGGTAGTCAACTGACAATTTTGCTCTTTTTTATAGAACACAAAATGAATTATCTGAGCTGTCTTGGTAGGAGGCTATGCAACACATCAAAATCAATTCGTTTTATGGATCAATAGAATTTTGTAGGAAGAGGCGTTGAGACATTTATTGCTGGAGGATATGTACAACTCTTCTGACCTTGTGTGAAGGATCTGTGACCTTCTGTGTGAAGGATCTGTGACCTTTTGTGTGAAGGATCTGAGACCCTGTGTGAAGGATCTGTGACCTTTTGTGAAGGATCTGTGACCTTATGTAAAGGATCTGTGACCTTATGTGAAGGATCTGTGACCTTTTGTGTGAAGGATCTGTGACCCTGTGTTAAGGATCGTGAAACTCGTAAGGATCTGGGACCTTTTGTGTGAAGGATCTGGGATCTTGTGTGAAGGAATTATGACCTTGAATTAAGGATTTGTGAACTTGTATAAAGGATCCGTGACCTTGTGTGAAGGATCTGTAACCTTGTTGTGTTAAGGATCTTTGACCTTGTTTTAAGGACATACGCAACATAGTTTGAACTTTATTGTCTTTTCCCTGGAGTTGAAGAGTTCTAATTCTTGAAGGAATTGTGTGCTACATTTTTATGTCTATATATGCTTTTGTCTATAAATACTTCATCTAAAACAAGTTTTGATTAAAAAAAACATGTACAATATATGTTTATTTAATTTTGGTGTATTTTTCTTTGAATTATACAAGAATTTTCATCAAATGATATCTTTTCAAAACCCCTGGTAATGCATGCTGATTTTTTGTCAACGAACTTCTGATGGCACAAAAATCTTGAATTAAGAATATCTTGAAAAATTATCAGTAGGTAAGGTACGTTGCATATGTCCTTAAGGATCAAACACAATTATAATGTTACCTTAAATGTATATTGTGTTGTCTATTTGTTTCAATAACAATTATCTTTCATACATGTACTTGCAATAAATTATGTTTGCTTCTTATAGTTTTTCTGAGATATGTATAGTTGATTTCAAATATTCTTTTCAGTTTTCAGTATGATATCCAGTAAAAATAATAACGTGTAAATCTTCACAATTTGACATACACAAAAAGAATGTAAATCTGTATACTTTTTATTGCAGTCATCTTTAAGAGTATTGCAAAGAAATGACAGGGGAGCTTTATATAATGCTTCACAATGTGAATCCTGTAAACAATACCATATTGAGTAAATCAGCACGATGTGATATGAAATAAACAAACATAAATTTGAGTACTTGTTTTATTGCATCCATCTTTGAGAATATTAGGGTGAAATGATAATGGAAGCTTATACTTATCAAATCTGATATATATTTCATAATTCTGTGTAATTCTGTGAATCAAGTTAACATTAATGGAACTGAGTCAGTTCTCTCTGGATTGCTGAGTCATTTGAAAGTGTACTAAAAATACAATGACCTTGAACTTTATACTTATCGAATCTGACACCTATATTATCGTAAATCTTCACTGTGTGTTGTCAAATAAACAATAACGTATAAATCTGCATGAGTTTTGTTTTTTATTATTTTCCCCCCAGCCATAATAGTGCAATGACATTGGAACTTGACTTAATCTGGTCTGGTTACAATTAAACAGAGAAAAGACTTTAGTCAAAATTCGAAATAAGAATTAACTTATCAAAAAATTTTAAAAATATCAAAATACTTAATGTCATTGTGTTTGTACTTAAGGACATACGCAACGTAGTTTGAACTTTGTCTTTTTCCCTGGATTTGAAGAGTTCCGATACTTGAAGGACCCGTGTGCTACTCTTAATGTCTATATATGCTGTTGTACACTTCTAAAACAAGTTTGGATAAACAAAACATCTAGAAAATATGCTTAGCAATTTTTGTATACTTTTCTTTGAATTATACAAGAATTTTCATCAATTAATATCTTTTCAAAACCCCTGGTAATGCATGCTGATTTTTTGTCTACAAACATCTGATGGCATTATAATCTTAAATTACAATAAGATAATCTTGAAAATTATCAGTAGGTAAGGTACGTTGCGTATGTCCTTAAACTAATATAAACTTAAACATTTTAAAACCTATTTATTACATAAAGAACAGGTCAATTAGAATTAAAAGTGTTGACTCGCACTGGTTCTCATTTTGTGGTCTTTTGGCTCGGTGTTATCCATTACTCTGTTTATTATGCAGCTTTGTGTCTGTTACACCCTGCAGTTTTGGTTTTTCCACTATTTTGCCCCCCCCCCTCCCCTCCCCAAGGTTGTCAGCTCAATATCTTGAGAACCCATTTCTCGACAGACATAATTGGTACACTTATGCCCCCTGAAGAGTAGATGACCTCCTATTGATTTTGAGGTCACAATGTCAAGGGTCAAAATACGCTTGATATCGGAAGATACTGTCTTTTCAATATCTGACAGACATCAAACCTTGATATTGGTTCCGCTGGTAAATTCTTAAATACTCAATAAATTCATTATTGTAGGACCTGTTTCATACCCACTCGCTGATATCCACCATATTTCTTTCCGAAAACTATTCTTTCAGTTTCACAGCACTTTGATACTCTTGGTCCGTGCTGCATGATCAGCTTGCTCCAGCTATTTTCAGTCAGGGAAGATTATCAAAATTGAAAACAGCATTGGTATTTGTTCTACATGAACTGGACAAAGTGTATCAAGCAACTAAAAAAATAATTCGAAACAACTGATTACTATACATGACATATCTCTAGATCTATGTATTCTGCAGTCTGTTTGTTGTATAACCTACATGAAATATATGGAGATAACGAACAGTATTCAAGCTCAAAAGTCCATTAAACAATACAAAATAGGAGCAGAGCAAACACGGACCTCCAAACATCAGAGATGGGATCAGGTGCCATGGAGGAGTGAGCATACATGTAACTCAATTATATATAATTTTTAATTGGAATTTTTTGTAATTTTAAACTAAATTGAGTACAGTCAAACCTGTTTTAAGAGGCCACCTTAGGAAAGTTTGGAAAGTGGCCATTTAAGACAGTTTTTCCTTGAAAAACCCAGTCAATCAATAAAACGAACAACGTTTAACATTATAGTTAAATTAATAATCAGAGAATAAAATGGATCAAATTCCTTGCTTTTAATGTTTATACATACTAATTAATGTACACACTTAATAGAAAAATTTAAGTCGTTATAATGAGATACATGTACTAAGGATATTTTAATGTAACAACGATATACAGTAATGAGCCGTATTTACAACATACACTAAGTCGTATAAGTCGTACGTATGACATAAGAAGTTGTTATAATGACCCCCCCCCCCCCCCCCGCAACACACACATACACACAATAGATTTTTTAAAAAAAATTTTAATTTTTCCTTTAATCTGTAATATCTAAAATATTATACATATATCTACCCTTATTTTCCTGGTTATAGAATTTCTGAGCTTGATTTTTTGATTGGATATTGACACCACCACCAACCCACCCAAAAAAATTCCCTTGAGTTTATTTTTAATACGAGTTCTTTTCAAACTGTTCTTTGTTATTGCATAGGATGTATGAAGTATAGAAATTCTTTGATTAGTCCTCGTTGCTATAAATGTGTCATTTTTCAGCATAAGAGAAATCTGTTTTACATTATAAAGTGTTACTAGTACTCATGAGAAATTGTACCAAAACTTAATTCTGTGTTTTAATGTAATAACATTTTTTAAAAACCTGGGATAAAGAATGTGTACAAATGTCATTCTTACAGTTCAGTCATGCTATCTCTTGTTTCAGATTCGGGCTTCATTGTTATATACAGATGGAAATATTGAATCAGCCAAGGTTTGATGAAAGTCTACTATCCAATAAAAAAACCATATTAAAAAGATGCAATTTTATTTGCAAAAATAACAATTACCAACACAATTGATTTTTAAACATGCAGAAATTTTTAAATTCAAGAAATAAAAAAAAAAACATTTGGCACATGATCATAAAAAAGGAATTTAAAAGCACTGAATTACAATACACATACTATAATGGCCTATGTGCTCTTAAATAAAATGTTGATCCCATATAGAGGTCATATGCCTGAAATCAATTGGGATCAAAAAATATAAAATAAATTGAAAGTCCTTTCAAAATAATTATCACAGAAGTTTTTAATGAAAGACTGCGGTTGTAATTTCACTAAGAAAATGTTTCATCACTAAATGTCCACACTCTCCACATTCAGAAGTCTCTATTGTCCAGTTAGAAGAAAGGCACAGACGCCACAAAGCAGTGAGAGTCAGAAGTGACAAGAATCTCTGGTCCATAGAAATTGTCTGCTTCCAACAGAGTAAAACTGTCAGGTAACAAGTCATCTAACAACAGGGTTGTGTTAACCACTGGTCTGTAGTTCTCTGGGAGTGTCTGTTAAACATATTGTATGTATAATTATTCAGTTTTCTTATCCCAGATGAAAATTGTAATAATTAATAAAAACAACAAAAGCAAAATGTATGCAATACATTTTGGGACAGTTTTGCACATAATGAATTTAAGCAGTATCAGGCCAATTCTGTCATAAACAATCTTATCTCAACAAAATGTGAGCAAAATTAAAGTACCTTTCTAATAGACAATGGCTCTTGTTTGGACCCAGATTTCAACTGGCTACATTTCTCAATGACCTTCTGGACAGTACTACCAGACAAGGACTTATGCTGAAATTATTTAACATATTTTACTTTTTTTTCAAGATCTTGGAAATATTGTATGTTCTTTCACACATTAAATTATATTTTTTCTACGTTTTTTTTTTTTACCTTTTGTTCCTGGGCAGACTGCTTTGATGGCACAGGAGTTCTTGATACAACACTTTGTTGTCCCTTTTGTTTAAGACTTGAGTTCACAGTGTCAATTACTTTTTTGTCAGCAGTAGTAGCTTGATTAGGAGTAAAATCAGTTCTGTCCTCATCATTTCTACCAGCAGTGGTCATTTGTTTTGGAGTGGAATCAACACTTTCCTTTTTATCATCAGTAGATTCCCCATGACCCTGAAACCATCCATCACAAAAATTTAAACAGGTTTCAAAACTCATTTATTCTTCTTGACTTCTATTAAATATATAGATTGATATCAGATATTTATTACACCTACCTGTTTTTGTCTGTTCAGGATCCTCATAATTCTGGCAACATATGGAGGATATTCCACTGGATCTGTTTGAACTTTGGGTGGAACAACAATGCGTTTGACTCCCTTCTATAAAATAAAGCGCAACTCACAAATCCACGCAATTAATCTTGTAAGAATCAGGATTTATTTTTAATGTTCTTTTGAATTACCTTGCCACCTTTCTGAGTTACAGAATTTGGGGCAGAATTCTGACTCTGAGTCTGATGCAGTGTTGCTTCCATTTGTCCCCCAGTGGTCTGCTGCATGGGTCTCACTTCCATTTTAGCCAGATTTCTACTACCTTTTGCCATTGAACTGTTGGAAGTTTGTTTTCCCATTTCTGCATTTGCATGTTGTCTTTGAGAGACATTTGTAGGAGTCTTTTTCTTTGACTTTTTTGGCCTAGTTTTTGTTTGTGCCTCCATTGGTGCCACAAATGTGGGTACACTCTGTGGGCTCACACTCCATGATTCCTGATATAAAAAATATTTCATATTTCTTTTGTTGACAATGTTATTGACTTTCAGCTCAACAAATACATTAATTAAGACATTAACAAAATAGAAAATAGAAAAACTTACAAGCTGTACAGCAGAACATCTCTGGAGATAGTCAGCTGATAGTCCGGTTGTTGCTACATTACAAGTGGGTGTCATTACAGGTGAGTAATTACCATCCCCATAGATTGTTTGGGTTGGTAGATGAATAGTCTTGTCATACACTCCAGCAACTGATGGAATACTGATGCTGTTGGTAGGAACTTGTAGCCCTGTTCCCATAACCCATTCATTTGACACAAATGTTGGGATAAAGCCTTGAACCTCAACATTCGTAGGTAATATCTGTTTTTAAAAAAGCAACAAAGTTAAGGGTTATTAAATAATTTTACCATTAGTGTGATAATTTTCAAATATGATGGTGTTTCTTTTAATGTTGAAGAAAATATTGTCAGTATTTGTGTAAAAATATATCAAGCTGATTCATAAAATTAATGTTCTCTGCAAGAGGACTGAAGACCTAAAATACTGTAAAAGTGGTTATTTAGGCGTGGGGGAAATTTACACTACTTACGCGGTAAGCTTAGAACCGCGTAAAATACCCCCCTGCGAATGGTCACAAAATTTCAAAGTTTTGGAATCATTCTGGAAATATTACTAATACTGTTAGACCTGTCGAACCAGTCGTACATGTATATTAATAGTGGTATTGAACGCACATGAGTAGATAATTACATCACAAACAGTGATGAAATCGTAATTTTTTTATCTAAATTGTACATGTGCAATGAAAAGGGCATCATCGTGTTAAATATTTTAAAGCAAAGTCACGCAACAAAGAGCTTCAAAACATCGATACTCATTTTCATTTCCTTTGTATGTATGTGTACGTCCCTCTTAATTTCAAATAATTAGTCCTAAAATGTTACACAAACTCAGAGTCACTACAAACATTCCTATTGAATTATATGTCAACACTCGCTACTAAGATACAGGTAAGAATAGATCCCACTTTGAAGTTTGAGCTTGCATAAATAATTACAATACAGCGTACACCAGTTGTTCACACTTCACCGCTTTTGACTGCAGATCGCCCATTATATTTAGCAATCCAACAGTATAAATTCTTTTTGTTTAGTTTGTTTCTTATTATTTCTAATTCATTTTTTCTTATTCATGCGTATAAATTTTTTGACCTTTTCAAAGGGGAACAACTCGATGTTAGTTACGATGGCTGCGTAAATTTTTCTTGGCAACTCGTGCAACAGCGTATATTACACCCACGCATAATGTTTGACAGTCACAAACGCGTACTTAACATCCAGTGTAAATAACTACTTTTACAGCATCAGATCAAGAAGGAAAAGAAGAATTGACCTTGACCTTTCATTTTTTTGTCCTCAAATCAATAGGGGTCCTTAGAAAATGATAGAAAATCATCACCTTAGGTTTCATTGCAAAAGCTTAAACAAATCTAAAGCTATCATCTTGAAACTACTTTATACTTTGTGACTTGATCTTTGACCTCAAAACAAATATGGGTCCTCTTTAAGTCAAAACATGAATTTCTGACCTTGACCTTTGGCCATTTGACCCCAAAATCAATAGAGAACTTGTTTAAGTTGTAGAAAGTTTTGATATAAATTTTCGTCTCCACAGATTTGAAGTTAATATTTTCTCGAATTTTCTGTATATTATATGACTTATATAAGTCATGATGTTATACAGAAAATTTGAGAAAATACAAACTTCTGTGTCTAGGCCCCTTTAACTTATCATTTGAATATCATTTATGCAGTGTATGACTTTTGACCTCAAAATTAATAGGGTCTTCCTTGAATCTTGTAAATATGTGTTTTTTAAAAATTAAATATGTTTACTTACAAGTTCATTTGCAGAGATAGGCTGTTGTAGCTTTGCCTGTGTCAAAGTCGGGTTTAGAACTTGGACAGCAAAAGCATTCTGAGCTGAGGGATGAATATTTCCTTGGCTGTTTAAGATCAGCTGTTGTACAGTAGACTGATCATTGTATTCTGTTTGCATTTGCAGTATGGTATCCTGACCCTGCTGCCGGATGGATGCCCATGGTAGGGTCTGTCCTGACCTTAGTTCATTTAAGGTCACTTGAGGCTGTACATGTGTGGGATCAGTCTATAGAAAAACAAAATCACATTTGTATTAGAAAACTAGAGGAACTGTGGGCAACCTCACAAATTTACACCTCCTGGTACATTTATTTTAAAGTGCCTGAGCACATATTTCTAAAAGTGACCTTGAACTTGCCAAATGACCTAGTTCAAGAAATCCTCCGGCCATGAGTAATCTTTTCTTGAAGTATGAACTCTTGTAAAGTTTCAGCATTAGAAAGTTATGGGTGAGATACAAATTTTAATTTTTTTCTGACCGTGTCCTTGAATTTACCTAAATGACCTAAAGTCAAGATCATAAGCAATCTTTCTGTAAATATCAAATTTTCATTTGTCTCCATTAAGAGAGTTAAGGACGTTTTTTTCTGCTAGTGACCTTGAACTTGGCAAAACAAGCTTGGGTCTTGGTCATTACAAATGCTTGGGACATAGGCAATCTTTGAGTTAAAACAGCTTTCAATTTCAAGATATCAGAATGGCAGGAATTATATAATTTTTCTAAAAGACCTTGAACTTGACCAAATGACCTTGGGTCAAACACATGACACAACCCTAGGTTATAAGCTAACTACTGGTATATGTGAGGCATGAAATTCCAATATCTCTTCACTAGAAAGTTATGGAAAGAATTTTACACTTTTTTCTGCCAGTGACCTTAAACTTTAATGATTGACCTTGAATAAGTCAAGGCATATTGGCAGATTATATGCAATCTTTGTTTTATGTATGAACTTCCAATTTTTCTTTGTTACAAAGTTATGGTCCAGACATGATTGCAAAGACAAATGGACAGATGGACAATGGTGATTCCTATATACCCCCTCCAACTTCATTTATTTGGGATATAATAAACTGATAAACCACATGGAGAGACTTAAAGATAATTATGCATTAGTCTAAGCTTTTTCTACATACCTGTTGTTGTATCCTTGTCCTTGGTTGAGAAGGATACACAGTACACCTGGTGACATTAGGGTTGACTTCCTCAGTGCTGGAGACTGGGCGACCATTAGGAAGAACTGTTGAGGTTATGAATTTTTGAATTTGTTCATTGCTCAACAGAGGTTTTGTCACCTGAAAACAATGCAGATATAAGTGTATACATGAATATATTTAACATTTGTCTAAATTACTGGATTCTAATATTGATAAGGGCTAAGACTGATTTATATGTGTAATTTTTGGTAGCAAACAGGGCTTACTACATCCCTTTGTAGTGACCTTTTTTTAAAAAAAAAAAAAAAAAGCATTCAAAAGGTCATTTAGTATTTGTAAATTTTATATAGAAATTAAGTACACTATTTGATGTAACTTACCCCATTTGGCACCACTCTGCCAGCTGTACGAGTGGGTCCTGTGTTTTGAAATACTGCTTGATTGGCAGCTTGAATATAACACTTTCTTGGTGGCTCAACCTGTTACATAAAAAAATATTATATACATAACAAATGTATGAGGGTCCATTTCTTGCGAATTCAGTCAAAATCAAATGCAAACTTTCAACAAAAGGTGGACATACAATATTAAGTTTAAATTTATAAGATACTGGAAAAGAAATGGATCGGATTGAAAGACAATCAGAAGAAAGATAGAGAAATATTCCAGAGAAGAAAGAGATGAAAGGAAAGTTATATTTTTTAATTAACTTACTTCTCTACACCAATTATATATAACATATATAACAAAACTGAGACCTCCTCAATTCCCCCGAAAGCGGTGGGTGTGGTCAAGATGTCCACTCCCAGCCTCTTGTAAATACTTGAGGCAACTTCCGGGTTGGGATACTGAACATCCATTCTCTTCTGAAATGAAGAAGAAATAAAAATTGAAAAATTCTGCTACCTCATGTCTAAAATTTAGATGCATAACATGTATATGTGGACCAAAAATGTTTTATTCTTATCATTGATTTACTATTTTACAGCAATTTACAATAATTCTAAAGAAAAAAATATTTCTGTATCATCAAAGGATGACATATATAAATAATAAATAATATAAAATTAAATTTTTTTGATATTCAAAGATGTAAATTAAACCAGGGCTATTGATGGTCTATACTATTAGGGCCACTGAAGGGCCCAATTTCCAAGTTTTAAAAAAAGGTACATTTTCTCCATATACAGTGTAGTCATCACCTCCCAATATTATTTGGATATTGAATATATAATAACTTGACCTTGACCTATGTCTCTGCAAACACCAGAATTCAAAAGAAAAAAAGTATGAGGAGTTTTAAAATACAATAATTTTTTCAAAATGCCCAAAAAGGCAGGGATAGACATTAACTTTCAGATTCACTTGCCCTTCGGGCAAGTGATCTGAAACTTTGACTTGTCCAAATGCAAAACTTGGTTGCCCAAAATTAGGAAAGAATTTAAGAAGAAAATTATTAATTACTGTAGTAAAGTTATGATAAGGAAAAAAGTGACCAAATACACTACTGTCAATTTGGAAAGTTGAGCTACTTGAAAAAATTTTGATGCTGCATTTGTACATAAATGTATACCACTGTACTTGTAAATTTGACCTGTTGATACACACTGCCATGCAGCAATAACCCTCCGTTTCCATTTAATAAAATTCATATTTTTAAAAATCATTTTCGGTGGGATCCTTCTATGAATCGTGATTTTCATAAATAACTGTGAAGCAACGCTAAAAGAAGACATTTGATACGAAACATACATCTTCTTGATCAGGATACATCGTATTCCACTGTACTTATATTCTGTGCGTGAATAAATAATATAATTTCCTAAAAGAAGTTAACAAAATTTTGTTAGACGTAGAACATATTTACTATGAAAGAAAATAACGGACCCGATTATTAAATGAAATGTATAATCCAGAAACGCTAGCAAGGTATTCCGAATGCAAAAACATTTTCAGTCAGGTAAGTGGCGGAAATCAAGTGTTCAATTTATTGTTTTATTTATAAATTAATGTAAACTAAATAAATATATACATTTGTATGAGTAAAAATCACTTGCCCGATCGGACAAGTACGTCGACAATTTCAATTGCCCGAACTGAGAATTTACTTGTCCCGGGCAATCGGACAACCGTTAATGTCGATCCCTGAAAGGTCGCTAATTTTCCTAATTTTTACTGCCCTTACCCCAGAACCAAAAAGTGAATTGTGAAAGCCGGCCTGTTTACACAAGTTTTGAACCCTATTGAGCACTGTACTGTATGGTTAAAGGGAAACAACTCGAATTACTCACTGTTCAAAACCCCCTTTCCTGTGTTGAATGTTGATCATATCATTAAATCACGAAAATCATTCTTTCAGGTGGATTTGTTGTATGTTATCTTTTTTTAAAGTAGACATATTTAACTTTATTTTGTTAAATCTACTTTAGATTAAGAATTACAAATATTTTGGCCTGAAAACGTTGATTGTCCTGGTATTCCTCGGATTCTTGTTTTTGAATGTTAACTTCGCAAAATTAAAATAAAAGTATTAGCTCCATAGACAGACCCTACATAGCTATATAAAATTAAAAAGCTCTCTGTCGAACGTTCGAGGTTTTAAATATCTCTCCCTAGCAACATATTTAACTAATCTTTTCCCCACAAAAGAAGAAATATATGACCATTACCCTTTTATAGCTCTGACTGTTCATTTCTGTGACTGTATCGATTGTATGCTATGAAATATTTCAGAAAATCTTCGCTCAGCGAAAATCTCGTCTTATCTCAACAACTGATGCTGAAACAATGAGCTGAATCCAAAACACATCAAACAGCCTAGCAATCATGACGTCATCACCATGACGACAACCAATGAAAATATGAGTCTAATTTTAGCAATCGGAATTTCCTGGGAAGTAATTCCTTTCCAAAAGGATCAAAAAAAGTTGATTCTTAGATATATGTAGTAAATACCTGTTGGCCTACTTGCACATCTACAAGCCTGTTATAGATCTAAAGCTGTATCCATTTCACATCATATCGTGGATAAAGGCTTAATCTTTGTCAACAAGAAGAAAGGAACCCATATGATGTTCACTCCACTTTCAATTTGGTCCTGGCTTTATGTAACATTCCGCTTGTCGTCTGCATTTTTGCTCTCTACTAGCGAAAATTACTGCTAACTACATTGTATTTTGAAATTGTCTAAAAATAATATATACATGCATTTATAAATAAATAAAAATATTTATAGTGTTTCATATGTACTTGAGACAGATCGAGTACCAATCTTTATATGCAACTGTAATTTAATTGTAATATATTTAGTATAACACACCTAAACAACATAAATTACTTATCTGTCTGACACTTTTTGAACTTCAGATTCTTTTGTATTGGAATTTGTGTTTTCATTCAAATTGAACTGCAGTTTATCAAATATTGTACAAGAGTAAAGTAGATCAGGCCATCTTTAAGGACATACGCAACGTAGTTTGAACTTTATTGTCTTTTTCCCTGGAGTTGAAGAGTTCCAATACTTAAAGGCACTGTGTGCTACATTTTAGTGTTTATATATGCTGTTGTACACTTCTTCTAAAAAAAAGTTTGGATAAACAAAACATCTAGAATATATGTTTAGTAATTTTTGTATATTTTTCTTTGAATTATACAAAAATTTTCATCAATTGATATTTTTTTTCAAAACCCCTGGTAATGCATGCTGATTTGTTGTCTATGAATATCTGATGGCTCTATGATCTTAAAATAAGAATATCTTCATGGCCGTAGGAACCGGGGGGGGGGGGCACGGGGGGGCCGTGCCCCCCCCAATAATTTTGCCGATATATAGATTACTATAGTAAACATAGATACTATAAGCATGTGCCCCCTCAATAAAACCGCCTGATGACCTTTTTTTTTTTTTTTTTTTTTTTTGCTTGTCAAGGAATATTTGGTAGTTGACGAACTTTTTTTTTTTTTTTGCTTGTCAGAAAATTTTTGGTAGTGCCCCCTCAACTGTCAACTGAAAAATGTTTGGCTGTGCCCCCCCAAACTGAAATTGCTTCCTACGGGCCTGATCTTGAAAAATTATCAGTAGGTAAGGTACATTGCGTATGTCCTTAAAAAATTGTTTGGTTGCCCTCTCCCGACCGACTGGCTAAAAATGACCAGACTCACAACTTTTTTTTAACCTCCAGGAAGCAATTTTTTTATGCATTCTGGAAAATAGATTTTGAAAATTCAGCACTTAAATCTAAATTTTCTGAGAACAAAATTTCTCACGTACTACCGACCCAATTTTTTCATCCTGAGTCGGAAGAGGGCAAACAAACATTATTTTAAAGTTGGTCTCAACAAAACGTTAATTAACAATGTAATACATGTTTGTTTGGTATTTCTTTTACCGTATCATATTTACATCCATTGAATGTTTTCTCCTTTCTTTCTTATAAAAGCAATAATTGTTGTCATCTGAGTTAATTATCTGCCAACTAAAACTACGTCAACCTTAAGACGGATGATATTAAACTTTAATACGATGGAGCCATTAAACACTAACATGAATACTATAACCATCGGAAATGGTGAAACAGTCTCTCTTAAATTATAAAAAAAAAATCTTTGGTGGTTTTATAATATGACAGATGCATTATTAATATTATTACTGGAGATAGGGATTAACATGTCAAATGTCTAGTCACTAGCATTATACGCGTGCAGAAAATACAACAATTATAGCACGAAAGCAATTAATAAAACTGTAGCTTAGATAAATGTATGGAATATGAAATATTCTAGACAAATATATAACTCTTTTCAAAGTTTTATTTCTGCGCATTTAGTGAAATTATACATAATTTTTTCCCCATCGGACGACAGAGTATTTGCCTGCCTTTTGCTCTTTCCCTGTATTGCAATACTGTGTCAATTTTCTGTATGACTCCCCTCATGTGTAGGGAAGATTTCCAAGAAAGTACGTAAAACATAAATAACGAGATATTGTTATACCTTTGAAAATTGTTTCCTTTATAAATCTATACTTAAAATCCTAACATTTCCAATGTCTCAGTGGTCTTAAAAAAATCGATGTTAGACAGCTGAGTGAGATTGGATCCTTTGATAAGATATTGGACTGCTATGACGTTTTTTTTTACGTCACACTGGATCTTATTTGCATTCGTTGGTGTTCGACACGAGTAAAATCCGCAGTGCGGGTAAACGAACCATGTGCGAATGAGGTATGGAATTTAATGGATAAATCTACATGTAACTTTAGTTAAAAATGTGTATTCCATCGAATATGCCAATCAGGCGCGTAGCCAGCATGGAAATGAAGTGTACGCAGAGAACGGCAGGGGATCGGGGGGAGGTGTTCGGTTCCAACTTTCCAAAAAGTTAGATTCGGAGGGTAGGGGGGGGGGGGCACGTCACCCACCTGATACTACGTGCCATCTGGTGACGAGGGCCCAGAACCTCCTGAGTTTTACTAAATATTTCATTCATTTCGTTGCAAAATAAAAATTAAGTCATTTAGCTCTTGTTCAGAAAAACAGTTATATTTATTGTTTTAACTCAAAGTTAATACTTCCATGGAAACTGATTAGTAGATTAGGCTCAACCGATATATTGGTATAATATATTTCTATATAACCCGAATACTAAATGTTAATCATTAACAAAAAATATCGTATTTTAAATCCTATACTATAGTATCAAGCATCCAACGACGTGTTTGAAATTCAATTTCTAAACGATCTTTAAAAAATCAATTTGTTAAAGACCAATTACAAATTAATAAATTATTTATTTTGATTTGGCAATGATTTATTTAAGGATTTAAAATCTTATTATTTAGTCGTGATAATATAATATAAAATTCAAATAGAAACAGTATGTCACAAATTAATTTGAAATACGAATATTTGTTGGATGATACTGAGATCTTTTCTTCAAATCCTCTCTCTCTCCTATTTTTTTTTTTTTTTTGAAAATGCTGTGTACGCACTTGCGTATTTGCGTATAGGCAGCTACGCCCCTGCCAATAACTATACAGAAGTGGGTGCTACAGTTGGTTCGTGTAAAACATTGACACAAACGACTTTATTATTTAAAGGTGACCATTAGATCACGTCTACGAGACTATTGGTTTGTGTAACTAAATGTAAAAAAAAAAAAATCGAAATTCTTAATGCTTGGTTGGTAAATCAAATCCCAAGCAGTTCACATCCCCACAATTGCCACCTGGATTGTTTTTAAATCCATACTCATGCAGATGATATTGGTTTACACCTAGATGCAATATTTGTTCTACAACTGGTATCATAATGCCAGGTGACTGGATTTTTTTTATTGCCCTGCTTTCTGTTTCTAGAACTTGTTTGCTAGGAACAATACAGTTAATTTTTAAATCCTTTGTTTCATACTGGCCTATAGCTATGCACCATCTCCGAACACTAAAACTTCATGCTTCAATCCAGACATAAATCTTTAAGAGTATATCTTTGAACAGTTGCTTTTTTGTTCTCCAGAAGCGGTTCACATAGGAATCCTATCTCATTCCACAGGAATTATATTTGCAAATCATGTTGCATCGTTCATGAACAGTCTTTAGGAAATATTGTTGAGAGGAAGGAGTCTGTTTGCCATAATTCTGAGAAGATTTGTCCTTACCTCTACTTTTTCATTTTCAACAAATCAATGCATTCTGCCGCTTCTGGTAGATAACTAGACACAACTTCAATAAAATGTTCGCTTTGTCCGTTAACTGCCCACTCTATGATAACGTTTCATTTTTTAGCTCACCTGAGCCAAAGTCTCAAGTGAGCTTTTCTGATCAAAATTTGTCCTTTGTCTGTCGTCGTTGTTGTTGTAAACTTTTCACATTTTCATCTTCTTCTCAAGAACCACTGGGCCAATTTCAACCAAACTTGCCACAAAGTATCCTTGGGTAAAGGGGATTCAAATTTGTTCAAATGAAGGGCCACGTCTTCTTCCAAGGGGAGATAATTAAGAATTTGTGAAAAATTAATGGCATCATTAAAAAATCTTCTTCTCAAGAACCACTGTGCTTGAAAATATGAAACTTATGTGGAAGCATCCTCAGGTAGTGTAGATTCAAGTTTGTTCAAATCGTGACCCCCATGGGTCGGGTGGGGCCACAATGGGCGATCAAAGTTTTACATATGAATATATAGGAAAAATCTTTAAAAATCTTCTTCTCAAGAACAGCAAAGCCATGATTGGTCATATTTACATGGAAGCATTCTCAGATAGTGTAGATTCAAGTTTGTTCAAATCATGACCCCCGGGGGTCGGGTGGGGCCACAATGGGCGATCAAAGTTTTACATAGGAATATATAGGAAAAAAAATCTTTAAAAATCTTCTTCTCAAGAACAGCAAAGCCATGATTGGTCATATTTATATGGTAGCATCCTCTGGTAGTGTAGATTCAAGTTTGTTCAAATCATGACCCCCAGGGGTAGGGTGGGGCCACAATGGGCAATCAAATTTTTACATAGGAATATATAGGAAAAATCTTTAAAAATCTTCTTCTCAAGAACAGCAAAGCCATGACTGGTCATATTTAAATGGAAGCATCCTCAGATAATGTAGATTCAAATTTGTTCAATTCATGAACCCCCACCCCCACTCCCCCACTTTTATATTTAAACTTTTCAACATTTCAAGACTGAAATGATTTCTGCTTTATTCTAGCCATAGTGCTCAGGTGAGCGATGTGGCCCCTGGGCCTCTTGTTCTATTTTCTGGTATTTATTTGATCTGATGTTTTCGTTTGTTTCAATCTCTTCTTCAATCTCTTTTTTTTTCTTTAAGCATCATTAAACAGGTTACCAATGCAGCTACTGGTATGCTCTCCATATCTGAGATATGTAGAACATATAAGTAACTGCATTAGTAACACTTATTCTAACACACAACTCTGCTGTATAAAAACATCACAATCATTAATCAAGTATACTGCCATACCGGGTAATTTCATTGACCTATACACATGTATGCTACCTCATTGATGCATGTGAACCAATAGTAGCGAGTGCCTCAAACCAATATTTACTCGATTCGCACCTTACCAGGGGTGGGTTCAAGACCGTAGGGGCTACTTATAGCATCTACATACAGCTACGATCTTGTATAAATAATATGCTAGCCTAGCTGCAACGCTGGGTTAGCTATCGGAAACATTTTATGCTAGGTATCCAATCCAAGATGGCCTCCTATGGTAAAAAAAAAGGGGGAGGAATCACCTTAACGAATTAAATGTAAATTTAAATCTATACTGCAAATTTTCGTTTGAGTTGGAACAAACATGACAAAGTAACCTGAAAACTCAAACAAAATTTACAGTGTAGATTATTTTTAAAGTTAGTGTATCGAATCATGTTATTAAGGGACGTACACAGAGAGAATGACACTAAACTGATATTCTTACGTATCGAGATATCAAAAGTGACAAAATTTGAAGCAAATGTAATGAAATATTATGAGCGTAAACTATTTAAATGACTAGGTCGAACTTGAAAAGGTATGCTGAAATACCTGCATCGGACAATGTATATAAAAATAATGAACGTTTCCTTAACTATCAATCATCAGAAGACATTTGCTTGATATTTTATACCTTTGTGGTTATATGTTAATCATTTTGTGACTTATCTGTTTGGAGAATTAATTTAGATAATACAGTTTGGTAGATTGAATAAATTATCGAGAACTTTCAATTATTTCTTTTTGAAAATGATATTTAATGTCAAACTCGATACTTAATAAATACCTGTACACCTAGTCGTGTTTTTTTTTATATTGTCAATCTGCCTTTTACTCCACCCGTTATAAGTTTGCAAACAAGACTTGCTGCATTTCTTGATGGGATTAATTTAAATTCTGCAGAAATCTTCGAGTTTAAAACCATATCGTGGATTATTTTTAAATTCTGTGTAGAACTATATTAAGTTTCTATATTTGGGATAAAGTATCAAACCAGTTAGTGGAGTGCGTGTTTGTGCAAGGAGGGGGTGGGGGTAAAAATCAAAATAAATTTTTGGTGAAAAGTGACTGAATTCTTGAGTATTGTGGAACTCTTCATGTAATTGCTTATTCATTAATTCCACCTCATTCTTCTGTGTATGAGAAACAAATGACAATTTATTTCAATATAAAGATTATTTTTAATAGGGATGAAATTCATACTAAAAATGAAGTAATCTTACATGATCAAAAATCAACTACAAATAAACACGAATTTAATTAGAAGAAAAAGTAAATAAAATAATGGTCTAATTTGATTTCACTTATAATCTATATTTGTACTGTAAGTCAACTGAGTGCAATTCATCTCAAGTTCCCTTTCAGGTCTTAAAAATGATAAATGAATTCAATTATTTTTTCTTCTTAAATCTCTTTTTAAAGAATGGTAATTAAATGCAATGAATTGAAAAATGCTTTCAGTGTCAATTAATCCAACTTTCTCTCATAAATCTTAAGTCTCCATAATCAGTCTTGATGCTGAACTGGTATTTACAGACCATACAAATAAAGCTCAGGTAATGTTCCTTAAGGTTCAAAATGCAAACCCTTGTGTTTGGCACATTTTTGCAGTTGAAAGCTGTATTTTTAATTACAGCACTCTGTATAAAAAAGTTGCATATATTTACAAATCAAAAGCAAGTCCATGTAATAACATTATTCTGTAATTTCTTGATATGGTATGCTCTTGTGTTAATACAACTATACTATAATTATGCAAGATATCTTCTTCTTGGGTGAAATAAATTTTAGAGTGTAAAATCTGAAAAAAATAGCAAAATCATGTTTTATATTTAGTTAGTTATATTAAGAAATCAAAAATTATCATTACATTATTATTTAAAAAACAAAACATTCAACTTCACATAATATAAACCTCAAACCAAGATCAATTTGGTATAAAAGTCTAGTTGATTAAAGCCTTTAGACAAAAAAAAAAATCCTTAAAGAATAACACATTTTATAATGTTCAACACACCTTACATAAAATACTCTGCAGTCAACTAAAATATTAAGTTATCTCTAGCTAGCCATTTCAGAATCTCATAAGTTTCAGTAAAAAAAAGAATTGTGCTACTCATTTCAACCTTAATTTTTTTTCTTAGTATGTAACGATGAAGGAAACAAATTATCTTCACATGTGTAAAATATCCTGCCAAAACTGCTTTGGTTATGTCATGCAAGATTTTGTGACATTATTTGCATGAAGATGACACACATAGACAGTAAATTAATTTCAGAGAAGATATGACTTTGACAGAATGTATTTGTCTAGTATATGTTTTTATGTTTTTCTTATTTACATAAAGGTTTGTATAAAAATTTGAATATCAGAACCTCTCTCATTTACACCATAGGAAAACCACTTTTGTAATAAAAAGACAATTAAATTATCCACAAAATAATTGAGAATCTTGCTTATCTCTCATAATCATCTTTTAATATGTAAACTTTATTTTATATTAATAGTACATTCTAGAAAAAAATATCCCACATGATAATTTGTAAATCTACAGTTTAAATATTAAGGTCACAGTATATATTTGCAAATGTTCCAGCATTGCTTTTCACAAAGTCACTATTCTTAATTAAGTCAACAATATTTAAGTAAGCATACCAATTAAATTAATTCTGTACAAAATAAACCACACAAAACTTCATACATTAAATAAGTCACAAAAGTGACAAAAATTTGAGTGTACATGATTTGTCTTCAATTTGGGAATATTCTATCCCCAGGGGACAGTAAATCCCATTATTTCTAAATGATTAAACAAAACGTCACTCTTCTTATAGTATAAATGATAGATATTTATATTTCCTTTTTAGTAATAAATGGGAAAAACATTTGGAGACACACATACCTGGAAAACAGAGTACTTGTGAATATGATTATCTCGGTCAATTCAAATGTCCCAAGTTTAAGATCAAGCTACTGTGTCTCTCACCAGATCAAAATGAGCAAACATTTATCTACAGTGTACATGTATATAACAAGTTCACCAACAGATATTTTGAGATGTCCTGATGGACTCCCAGTAAAAATAGTTTATCTACTGGGTATCATTTCTGTAAAGACCTCATATTCTTGATGCAAGATTCCACTTTTGACAATGGTAACATCTTGGTAAGGTCTGGAATTCTGGTCCACAGGTAGCTCATTGATTTTTCGCACAGTATCCATTCCATCCAACACTTTTCCAAACACTACATGTAGACCATCTAAATGTGTAGCATTTGCATGGTTGGCCATCTGGATGAAGAATTGGGATTTATTGGTGTTTGGACCTGAAAAATATGGAAGAAATATATAAGTATCATTATACAATGTGATTTTACACAATTACTCTTTAATGTAAAACAAATAAAATTCAAAAAAGAAATATCTTTTGTAACATTAATAAGAATAGTTTCCTTTGTCAAGCCAATTTCATTTACTTTAATGTAGATTTATAATCCCTCTGTTCAACCAATTAAAGTGGTGCTTTAATGCTTATGATTTTCCAAAAGAAATGTATTTAATAACTAAAATGCAAACAATTATAGCATAGCTTGCAGGGCAAAATTGGTCAAAAAAGGCTTAACTTGACAGTTTTATAAATGAATACCGGTAATAAACATTTATCCCATTAAGAGTTATCTCTCTTATCAAAGTATCAATGAACCTTAATTAAGAAAACCTCAAAAAATGAAAAGACTTCTGTCAGATATTGATTTAATTAATGTTTAGAGCATTATTCAAAGAGGCTCTAGAGAGTGTGCATTATAAATCTAAAACAAAAGATTCACAGAATTAAGCTAACATTCAATTTAGTTCTTTATTTTTCCTTGTGCCATAAGGCACATTGCTTATATACCAACAAGACTAATGAGATTTCGCTAAATGACAAATTTTCTTCACAATGTACAATATTGAATTACAATTAACGTATTTCCTGTGCTGTCAAGTGGTTGACAGTATTAGTCATGATGATCCATTTGACAAGTAGGAGAAATCATGTATAACATAAGAATGCATGTTTTACCTGCATTAGCCATGCTAACAAAGCCAGGACCATAGTGTTTTATATCGAAGTTCTCATCCAAAAAGCTGTCTCCAACATAAATACTTTTTCCTCCTGTTCCGTCACCATTTTCAAAGTCTCCTCCTACAATTTTCATCAAATAATGTTATTTATATTTCATTGTAATAAATAAATCTTTATTCTACTATGGGATTATATTTCAAATCATTCTTGATAAGAAACAATTGAGATAACTGGTATTAATTTCAACTACTATCTGGAACTTAATTCTTGTGTGGGACTACTTAAACTTCCTTGTAAAAATTTTCCTGTAGTTTTTTTTTTTATTTGTTAACATTTTGAAAAAAGTATACTTGTACATGCAGGTATTTATAGTGTTTATACCTTGAATGATAAAGTCTTTGACAATCCTGTGGAATTTGCTGCCTTCATAACCAAATCCATATTCTCCAGTTGCTAATGCAGCAAAATTTCTGGTAGTTATTGGAACCGTGTCTCCAAATAGACCAATAACAATACGGCTTGTATTCTGAACAGGTGGAGTTCTAACCTGAGGTTGCTGAGGGTTCCATTGCTGATTGTTCATTGGACTGATGGAAATGTCAAAGTATACCATCTGAGTTATTGTATCGAAGCATCGAATCTTCCCCTGAAATAATTGTATAACAGTTGAGAGACTATTTTAGGGTAAATTTAATAAGTATGTCTTAAGTCTCCTGACATTTTACATAAAATTATCTGCTTTTGTCAAACTTTGAATGCCAAATGTGGCCATATTCAAAAAAATTGCTTTTTAAAATATCATTCTATTGAAATTTGAAAAAAAGAGGCCCATGTGCCACATCGCTCATCTGAGCACATTGCTTATGAAAAAAGTACAAATCAGTTCAGTATTATGAGGTTTACATAAGAGGTGGGGGGGGGGGGGGGGAGTTGGCAAACTTGAATTTTACACTACCTGAGGATGCTTTCATATCAATAGAACTAATGGTTTTGCTGCTCTTGAACAGAAGATCTTTATTAAAGATTTTTTTTTTTTAATTTAAAGATTTTTTCTTATATAATTCTCTGTAAAAATTTGATACCCCATTGTGGGACCTCCTATCCTTCAGGGGTCAAGATTTAAACAAACTTGAATTTATACTACATGAGGATGCTTCCATATCAATATGACTAAACATGGTTTTTCTGTTCTTGAGAAGAAGATTTTAAAAGTTTTTTTTTTTTTTTTAAACTAATATATTCCTATGTAAAACTTTTTCCTATATGGTGGCCCCACCTTATGCCCAGGGGTTATGATTTGAACAAACTTGAATCTACACTACCTGAGAATGCTTTCATATCAATATGACTAATCATGGCTTTGCTGTTCTTGAACAGAAGATTTTTAAAGTTTTTTTTCCTATTTATACTTTTTGTAAAACTTTAATCCCCATTGTGGCCCCAGCCTACCCCTGGGGTCATCATTTGAACAAACTTGAATCTAAACTATCTGAGAATGCTTCGATCCATATCAATATTACATGTACTAATCATGGCTTTTTTGTTCTTGAGAAGAAGATTTCTAAAGATTTTTTTCTATTTATTTTAATGTAAAATTTTGATCCCCCATTGTGGCCCCACCTTACCCCCAGTGGTAATCATTTGAAAAAACTTGAATCTACACTATGTAAAGAAGGTTTCCTTTAAGTTTGAAATTTTTTGGCCTAGTGGTTCTTGAGAAGAAGATTTTTAAAGATGCCACCAAATTTTCACTATTTCTGAATTATCTCCCTTTGAAAGAGAGCATGGCTCTACATCTGAATAAACTTGAATCCCCTTCACCTAAGGATGCTTTGTGGAAAGTTTGATTGAAATTGGCCCAGTGGTACTTGAAAAAGTTGAAAATGTAAAAAAAAGTTTATGACGACAAAAGTGGCAACAAATTTCGACCAATAAAGCTCACTTGAGCCTTAGGTCAGGTGAACTAAAATAAAATGGGGTGGGGCACTTTGAAGGGGGTGAGCAGGGATGAGAATCTAAAAAATCATGTGGATTAGGATTTTGATCAATTTAAACAAACAATGTTCAACATCATTTCTGTATTTTGGTCAATATTGGCTACTGAACTTTTGGTTTTAATATTGAGAATTTTAAGATATTTTAAGATATTCTCACTTATTTTCCCTTTTCTTTATTCTTCTTTGAAAAAAAAGGTCCCCAGTGAAATTTGAATCTCAACCCTTTATTAAAGATGCAAATCTTTGTGTCAATTTGTAGCAACTCCCATACACCTGTAACCATGCTTATTAATTAACATACTTGTGCATTTATGCACCCTACATGCACCCTAATTTAAGGGAAAAATATTTTTTACGGTGTTTCTCTCTCTTCTTGTTTTATTCATACACTCTGAATAATGATAGTATTAAGTGCTTGTATTGTATTATCAAACAAAAAGTGTCCTGACCAATAATCCTATTCTCCTTATATCAACCATATAACTGTTGAATTACCATAGTGTAAATAGTTTGCATTCTTAATCATCAAGATATTAATTTGTCAAAGTTCTTGTGATTTAAAAATCTTTCATGGACAAACTAATATAAAAATGTTCTGTAAATTTCTGAAAGTAAAACAAAAAGAAGGGGGAGGGGGGTTAATGATTTTGTGGATAGATAGCATATTATAGAGAACATGCCTACATGTAGTTTTATGTCAGGTGCGGATCCAGGAATTGAGATGGGGGGGTGCAAAAAGTAGGCAGGGGTCTGGGGGCTGCCTTGAGGCCACCATTGGGTTCAGGGCAAAGCCCTAGTTGGGGCCCAGGGGATGAAGCCCCCAAAAGCTCCTGGATTCTAGAGGTTTGGTAGGGTAAAAATGAGGTCTACTGAGTAGGCATTTTTACATTTTCTCGATGAAACTATGATTTACGCTAACTTTGATTTGACAATTTGGGGGGGGGGGGGGGGGGTTGCACCGGGTGCATCCGCCACTGTATGTGCTTGTGCTCCCTCAATAAGAATGCTTGAAGACCTTAGCTACATGTAGTTTATGCTTGTGTCCCCTCAATAAAAATGCCTGATGACTTTTTTTTGGGGGGGGGGGGGGGTTATCAAGGGATTTTTGCTTCAGTAGTGCCCCCCAACTAAAAATGTTGGTTGCCCCCCCCCCCCCCCCCCCTTCCCAACTGAAATTGCTTCCTATGGGCCTGAGTCCTTTGTGCTACTCAAATAACCACTGTTCTGAAGCATATTCGACTTCACCTTAAATGTCTATATTTTAATGGAAGAATAAAACTTTTCATAATGAATACAGAATATAATCACACAGTACAAATGTCAGGTGCTAGAAAATAAGAAATACATGTAGATTTCATATAAGTAATATAAACACTAGTATGTGACAAGATCTACCTAATACTCTTGACAACTTGCATGACAGTGGTGGTTTTTTGTAAGTGTGGTTGTATAATCAAGCATTGTATTTTTAATCATGTAAACCTCTAGTCCTTCATAAGGAAGAATTTAGCTATTCCCTTGTAGCCAAACTAATAAAATTACTTTGAAATGCATATTCATATCAGTAAACAAAAGTATACATTACAATATGACATCTTATTTATACTTTTTTAATGGTTGGGTTTCATATCATTAGGAATATTTCATAGTCCAATTTATTATTGAAATGCAACTGACATTTTGGCAATTATATTATATAAAGTTAAGTAGCTAGTATATGCTTGTAGCCAATTAATAAAGTCTGATGATCTTTCTTTTTTTCTTAAGCTTAATTGTCAAGGAATTTTGCTTGGGTACTCCCCCCCCCCCCCCCCCCCCCACTTCCATCTGAAAATGTTTGGTTGCCCCCCCAAATTGCTTCCTACGGACCCAAGTCCTTCATGCTGCTCAAATAACCACGGTTCTGAAGCATATCCAACTTCATCTTAAATGTCTACATTTTAATGGGAGAATAAAATAATTATTATATAATGGATACAGAAGATAATTAAACAAATGAACAAATGCAGTGCTGGAAAATAAGAAACACATGTAGATTATATAAATAATACATGTATAAACACAGGTATGTGACAAGATTTACCTAATACTCTTGACAGTTTGCATGACAGTGGTGGTTTTTGTAATTCTCATGAAAAGTGTGGTTGTATAATCAAGCATTGTATTTTTAATCATGTATTACTAAACCTCTAAGTTTTTCATACGGAAGAATATAGCCATTCCCTTGTGGCCAAACTAATAAAATTACATTGAAATGCATATTTATATCATAACATAAAACTATATGTTACAATATGACATCTTGTTTATACATTTTAATGGTTAAGATTTCATTTCATTAGGACTATTTTACAAACTTTGTTATGGTAATGCAACTGACATTTGGCAAGTAATCATTTAAAAGTAAATGTCTTAAGTTATTTCATATAATGATGTCTTAAATAATAACCTGATAAACATAATCATGATATGTCACACCTGTTTATTCATCAAATTAAAATCATAATCTTCCATCATATTCTTGTTTTAGAATTCATCCACACCCATTAAAAATTGATTCGTATGTGCTGTACGTGTCGCAATAAAAACAATATTGAAGCAACGTGAATTTAATATTTAGCTTTTCATTCAACTCATGATTTTTGTGGTTAAGTTAATGTTTAGACAATTAAATTATTTTCATGGTAAAAATCCTTTTCCCTATATTATTGGATGTTTGCAAAAAAGTGGTACATTTTTTTTTTTCATCAAAAGACACAAAGCAAGCAGAAAACTTTTACCCATTAAAATTACTGTACTCTAACAGTTTTCAACATTTTTGCTAAAAGCTATAAAATTCAATAGTAGTATAAATCAAAATGTATAGAATTATACAATTTTAAACAACACTTCCAAATAATGCAGAATAACACTTTAATGGTGCACAT